>NW_004949153.1:796469-806237 GCF_000317375.1 Microtus ochrogaster | reverse complement strand
CAAGTGGGGGAGATGTCACAGGTCCCTGTGCTCCACATGGAGCATTGTTTTGGGGAAGTATAAAAATCTAGCTCTTTTAAGTCTTTTCCAGGGGAAAAATCTTCTGCCAGCCTCCAGGGGCAGCTGTGGGGGATATGTATCTCGGATAGCCCAGGAGGCTAGCCCTGCCACTAGTTGACAGAAATCAGGGGTGAGGGCAGGGTTATCAAAGCAAGGGCTTGAGGAGGCATGGATTGCAGGTATGAGTGGGCAGCTGCTGTTCTGGCAGTGGGGTGCTGCAGCTTTTCTCATGTTCCTCCGGATATACCCCAGGCATCAATTCTGGAACGAATGTGAGATTTCCAGGTGTCAGGGTGGTCAGAGGTATCTATGCCTGGGCTCTGAGATCTGGAGAGCCTTCAACCGCACCTGCAGATGGGGTTTGTGAGCAAATGGGTCATAAGGGGCCTTAGGAAACTAAAAGGGGTCCCTCATATTGGATCTTGTAGGGGGTTAGTCCAAGCTGAAATGGGGTGTTTCGTACACAGAACAGGGCTAGGGGAAAGAGCTGTACCTAGTCTCTAGTGTCAGATTTTAAAGGCTAATCTGGTTTTTTTTATCCTTTTTACCTGTTTTGAACTCTGGGGTCTGTATGTACAATGTAATTTTTCCCAGTCTTACCTATGCCCTGTCTTTTTGGGGCAACAAGGCAGTTTTACCATCAACCTCTATTATCTTGAGCAGGCCAAACCTCGAGAAGATTTCTTCTTTGATCTTTTTAGTCCTGGTAAGAAAAAGCTTTTCTGCCATCCAGGTGATGTCCCTTTAAATAGGCTGTTTAGCTTATTTATCATTGCTGCCCTGTCTTCTTACCAGCATGTACCATCAAAACCGGATCTGCTTGGGCATTGCTGTACCCCAAGCTTCCCACAGCCGCGGTCTGGGAGCTGGGAGCAATTGTTCTCTGTGAAACTTGCCAGCAGCTCGGGAAGACTGTTTGGAATTGGGCTCTGGAACCTCCTGGGCCCCTCCTCGCTTCAGTCAGTTGCTACCTGCAGGCTGCTTTAGGAATCAGGGGAACTGATGATTGCCAGGGGACCCGGTACCAGGTTCTGAATTACTGCAGGTGGATTTTAACAAAGACAAACCGACATACAAAAACAAAAATACAAAGAGACAGACATAAACTCAAAACCAGAAGCTGGTGCTCTCACCACCACTCTGGTGTAGAACTGAAAATACACAAGAACAAAAAGACAGACATAGACTCTAAATCAGAAGACGCGGCAACAGATCCAAAAATACAGATGGAGGATCACATCTCCCCTGGAGATTAGGGCGACCTGGTCGCCCCTCCTTCCCATAAATGTCAATGAAACGCCTTTCAGGGCTAGGGCAAGGGATCTCAGGATATGTTAGCCCCATTTCAGTACAGACCCTGCGCAAGTACAATTTTCAAGTTATTGATTCACAATTACACAGAAACAGAAACACAATACACAAAAAGACAGACATAAAAATGAGCTTGTTTCTTTATATCTCCAACTGGGTCTAGAGTGTGTCTGGGAGTGACTCGATTCCCGGTCAGGGAACCAAATGTTGGACTCTAGCGTCCAAACACCAAGGAGGAGTCACCCTCAGAGACCAACTCCCACACCACAGCCGATGCAAAAGCATGAGGATTTTATTAATTCTTTCACGACAGGGTCCCCCAGCATTTGGGAAGCTGAGAGACCTTGAATAGCTGGTACAGTCTACTTTTAAAGGGGCCACAGAAGCAAGGAAGATTGTTCTTTGACTATTCTGATTGGCTTATTCGAAAGGGCTATTACCAATAATTGACTGGAGAGCTGTTGCCAGATCAGATGAGGTAAGAGGTCATTTTGACCCCATTTCCCAGGGGACCGAACCAAAACATACGTATATGGGTAACTGTTCAGGAACTGAGTACGTGCGAGTGTAGCTGTTAGGTCCTTGGTTCCCAGGGAAGGAGGGGAAGCACTATGACGCGGAGGCTGAGAGGATCCAAAATTGTCAGAAATGGCTTCAGGATTGTCTTAAAGTCTTACAGAACAAGGAAGTCAGGACTGCGAAGGGTGCACCCACCCACTGAGACAATGGGGCTGATCTCTTGGGAGCTCACCAAGGCCAGCTGTACTGGGACTGAAAAAGCATGGGATAAAACCGGACTCTCTGAACGACTTGGACAATGAGGGCTGATGAGAAGCCAAGGACAATGGCACTGGATTTTGATCCTACTGCATATACTGGCTTTGTGGGAGCCTAGGCTGTTTGGATGCTCACCTTCTTAGACCTGGTTGGAGAGGGGAGGACCTTGGACTTCCCACAGGCAGGGAACCCTGACTGCTCTTTGGACTGGAGAGGGAGGGGGAGAGGATTGGGGGGAGTGGGGGAGGGGGAGAGAAGTGGGGAGAGAGGGAGGGAAATGGGAGGTGGGGAGGAGGCGGAAAGTTTTTCAATAAAAAAAAATATAAAAAAAAATACCCCAATGCCAAAGGCTAGGATTAAGATTTAAAAAAAAAAAACACAAAAAAAAAAAACACAAAAAACCCTTTATTAGTATGATACAAGGAATGAACTTGAAGGATTATGGGCTACATTCTTAGTTAAACATTCTCTTGTCAGAACAAGACAAACAACACCCTGGGTGGAATTCTTTGTTATCTGCCTAAGGAAATAGGAACTTAATTAGATCCTTAGACTTTTGTTTGAGATAGAAACAGATCTACTTCTTAACACCTGAATTACCAGGCCTGGATATTAGCCGTACCTGTTGACAATAACCTTGAAAGAGCAGAACTCTCTGCTCTGTTGCTCTGTTATTTGAAATGTTGACCAGAACCTTGAAGTGACAGAAGTAAATTCCAACTCTCTGACCTTTACTCAATTTAGAATGGACCTATACCTATGGGCCCTTTCAGGAAATAAAATATAAACTGATTTTATAAAAAAGTAAAGGTGAAATCATTGAAGGAAAAAGAAGCTTAATGGGAAGTTCTGATCCTCATACACTGTCATTCTGAAGGCCTAGAAGACACCATGGTAGAATGCAGGGCTTCCAGGATAGGACTTTAAACATCCCATTCAGCATATACCAGAATATGCAAAACATTGAAACTGGAGAAATCAAAGGTTCTGGTTTGTCTCGCCCATAAATTAATCTTTTAGAGTTACAAGAATATGTGAACTTTATCTTTCAACTCACACCTGTCTAGCAATTCACTGCATAAATATTATTTCATTTCTTATTTTACACTATTTAGCTTACACACTTCCATATAAATTTTGTGTTCACTTTGCTTTTCTTTGTACATTGTTCAGGTAGGTTTTAAGAGTGTTGTTTATATTTCTCCATGTGGTTCACCATAAAGCACTCATTTCTGTATTCTTCAGACATGTGTTATATACTCTGAACTTATTTCTGTATTTGTTCTTTCATCATTTCTCTTCTTAGCTTTACTTGTGAATTATAATCTTCCAGAGGTTAAGAGTTTATAAAAATTTGTGGTCATTAACACTATTCCAATTTCCCCTGTTAACTGTTTTCTCCATATCCACTTTTATTTTTATATAAAGTTGGACTAATTCTTAATTCTTACCTTTATCTACCCAGTTTCCTTCCCATTCTTAATTTCATTAAAGAAAGTATGACCAAATCCCATATTATCTTTTGTTGTTTATTCTTCAACAGTTATTAAAAGCAAGCAAACTACTATTAATACTTGGCTAGTACACAAATTTTATAATCATACTAGCAAGGCATGATTGTTCTCTTAGTTAATATCCTACTGATAATCCCATATTAACATGAGGCATCCTAGCTCCTAGGCTAAGGAAATGTTTTCTGAGTTACACAAGGTATACTATGTCCAAGTCCCACATGCACATCCCAAATACTTCAAATGAAAGAATAGAACCAATTTTTTAAGAAACAAAATAAAAGCAAATGCATAAACTCTAATACAATTACATAGAAACATGAAAAATAGACACTATATTTCCTCCAGAAAACATTAATCCTAGAGTAATGGCATTGAGTAAGAGTGAATAAGAAGAAATCTCAGACAGAGATGTCAAAAAGCTGATGATAATATATTCATAAAAAAGAAGCTTAACTCCTTGATTGAGTTGACAAAAACAAACAACTAAAGAAAATAAGGAGGCAATAAATGACATTAAATAACAATTCAAGATCATGATGAAAATGCTGGGGAACAAATAATCTGAAATGCTAGAGATGAAAAACTTCAAATTAAAAGCTCTCTTTAAAGATTCATCAATAGACTGGATCAAAGAGATGACAGAGTTATCTGAGATTGAAGACAAGGTCGACACTAAAACAATCAAATTTAGACATAGATAAAATAATAAGAAGGCACAAGTGGTAATTCTAAAATACATATGCCATGCTGAATATACCAAATCAATACATAATGAGTTTTAAATAAGGAGAATGTAGTACTAAATGTTTATAAATATTTTAATAATTCAAAATAAAATAAAATTTCCCATAGTTAGGAAAACAGTTACCAAATCAGACCAATGAATCATTCAGGATATCAAACAGACATGAACCTCTCTTCATCATACTATAATAAAAACACTAAATCCAAAACAAAGAAAGTATATGGAATTAAAGATTAAAGAGAAACACAAAATCACAGAAAAATTAGGCCTATCTGAATAGCATCTACTTATTCAATGAAAACTTTAAAAGTCAGAATAACTCAGAGAAATGAGTTTCAAATTCTGACACATAACATCTACCCACTGAGGATAATATATGCAGTAAATACATATGACAAAATTGATGGGAAAGTGAAAATTTTCCATGGTAAAATATGATAAAGTAGTTTATGAACATTAAGGAAAAACGAGCAGAAAATGCTTGAAGACTTTTTTTAAATAATGAGAAAAAAACAAATCCATATGAGCCCATATCAACGAATAAACTGTTCAAGGATAACGTTTAAGCAAGAGAAGAAGAAGAAAAAAAAATAAAAAAAAACTGTAACATTATTCAATGAAAGGAATAAATACATAAATTTTTAATAACAATTGATGGTGTTAATGCCTGTAATTCCCCAAACAAATAAAGCCAAAGCAAAATATTGGGGTACAAAATTAGAAAAAATCTAAAGATTCTAAGATAGGAAACACAAGTAAAAGAGAACACATGAGTATAAACAATAGTAACTAAAGAAATAATGAAAGTAAAAAGAAATAAAAAAAATATCAATGAGGTAGTAAAAGGTAATTTAAAGATAGAAATACAGAAACAGGAGGGCATTAACTATACAGAAGGAAAAGCAGAAAAGAAGGAGTCTTTAAGTGAGTAGAAGTGAGGAAAGGCTGTATATATAGAGAGGGAGGGAGTATAAGTAACATTAAATATATTTTTGTAAGAGAGGGAGTCATTTATAGCTATGTGGCTGTGGCTTAAGTGAAGTTATTCTACTAATGTTGATAACACTCTGCCCAAATGCCACAGATTACCCAAGCAAAGCCCGAGTATCAGATACATTTAGAAAGAAATTCTTGCATCCTAGGTTTAAAAAAAGTCAAGAAATTTGGCAGAGTAATTGTAAAAGCCAAGGTAAGAGGAAATTTTCTCTCATATTGTGCTTTCTAGAAATTATGAAAATGGGGTACATTTAGATAGTGAAATAGGACTCCGTTGTTAAGAAAAACAGAAATTAAGATTTTTAGGTGTATAGAACTAAAAGCAGTCATCCTGTGTTAGGGGAGCTGTTTGTTTGCTCCCAGCTACTCAGACCTAAAATAATTACTCAGAAATTATATTATTTGTAATATTGTTTGGCCAATAGCTTAAGCATATTTCTGGCTAACTTATATCTTAAATTAACCCATGTATATTAATCTGTGTATTGTCACATGACTGTGGCTTACCAGCAAGTTTTTGATGGGCTCCAGCAGAGGTGTCTGTCTCTTATGTGTGGCTACATGGCTTCTCACTGACCCTTCCTACTCTCTCTATATGTATCTTTTTCAGCCTGGCTATATACTGTTTAGCCATTGGCCAAAAGGAGTTTCTTTATTACATGGAAGGACTTCCCACACCAACCCTGAGTGAAGCAACATAGACCCAGGAAGAAAAAAAGAACATTGCATGTTTTCTCTTATATATGGTTGTCAGCTTTTAAGCTTTAGATATATGTGGTTCATTAAGAACATCTATGGATAGCTATTAATGGACAAGTAAGAGATAAGTAAGGGAGGGAATCTTCTAAGGAATGGGAACTAAACTACAGTGCTATAAAAAATAAATAGGGAATTAAAATAGAAGCATTAAATGAGGAAGTGAATGGAAGGTAGTGGGGGAAATAGGAGAGTGATAACACTGAAGTACTTTTGAAAACAATATGGAAACTTACTACTTTAGAAACTTCCTAAAATAAAATACATATATAAATTGAGTTTAAATGAAGTTACCAGTAATTTGGGGATATAATGCCCCAACTAAACATCATATGCTGCAAATAAAATCTCTAATACCAGTAGTGATTTATATCAATTTGAGTCATTTGTCAAAAAGTTTACAGTGACAAGTCCCTAAAAAATACAGGCTATTGTCAATGCTATTGTTTATTCTCTAAAACCTGATAGTAAGATCCTGTTTCTTAAGCTACCACATACTTATGTTATCAAATATGAAAAATCCAAGCTTGTGCCCAACTAGGAGATTCATCCATAATTATTAGTGTTCATAGTGCTGGAAGCTTCTAAGCATGATAGAGGAGAAAATTATTTTTACCAAACTATGAGCTCTGAATGCAATAATATTGACATGCCTACTAGATATATCAACTGGTATAATATATAACAGTGGAACAAATGGTATGGGACTAATCAAACAATGTTTGATTTTATTTAAGACCATGAAGTCGATCCCACAACTCACTGTTAATGAGGCTAAGAACCCAAGGTCCTAGGTCCCAGCTCAAGTCTATTAAAATTATTCTGATAAATCTATATAGCAGTAGAATGACTCCTAACAACTTATTGCTCTACCTGTAGATCAGTACATTACTGAATACTCATCAAAGAAGCTTCTCGTAGCTGATGATATTTAAAGCCTCTTGAGGCCCACAATTAAACAACATGCTGAAAGTAAGCATTGGAGCCCTTGGCCTTAAGTAGCATATCTGTAGTATAGCCATACACCTAACCTCAAGGAATACATGCAGAAGAGTAGACATAAAGATTGTAAGAGTCAAAGGTGTCTTGTTGGATCTCATAGACACTAGACCAACAGAATGGCATCTCCTTGTTGGTGATAGTAATGTAGCTTGTTCTATTTGAGGGGTTCCTGGCAGTAACATGAGGATCTAACCCTGGGGCATGAACTGGCTCAAAATTTTAGAGCCCATTCCCTGTGGTGGGATGCCATGCTCAACCTTGATGTAAGGGGGAGAGGCTTGGTCCTGCTTCAACTTAATACGCCAGGCTTGGTTGACTCCCTAAAGGAGGCTTTGGCATTTTGGAGGAATGCATGGGGTATGAGTTGAAGGGAGGGGAAGTGGGAAGAGGTGAGAGAGGGAGGGAACTAGGTTGGTATGTAAAATGAATTTTAAAAAAAAATTTAAAAACATTTATATTGATAACATCCACAATATACTTATTATTAAGAAGAAAAAAGATTGTAATTGTCAAAGGTCTTGCTCACCTCCAAGTAAACAGTATTTTCCACACATAACAGGGCTGATACACATGTAAATTTAAAAAAAAAAAACCTGACAGGTTTATACAAGTTCAAATAAGAAGCAATCCCTTCAAGTGAAAGTGAAGTGAGAACAAAGTAATACATTTAACCAAGAATGTATTTGTAGTTAATAGGTTCTAGAAGAGAAAAAAAAAATATTTTTTTTCTTAATGAACTGACACTGTATATGTCAAGCATGACCCATAGCTAACCGCATTCTCAGTAGTATTTACCCCACACAAAATGGACTGCATGGTTGGGTGTGTAGAGAGTGGGAGTTATCTATAAGGATGTAAGGTATGGGAAAGAATTTGGTCAAAATATATTGCCAAAATATTTTAGACTATAAAAAGAAAACAAAAATACATAAAAATTCAAATTCACATAAAAAAAGAGATAAAACTACGGAACATTACATTGTGTCAAGTAATCCACACCTAGAAAGACAAAACACTGAATATTTTGTCTTACATGCATATCGTACTCATGAATCTTTACTTTTCTGTGTTTAACATTTGGTGCCTCTGCAAGCCAGGAAACTAAAACGTATACAATTGGGGAAGAGGTTGCTTTAAGGATTGAAGACAGTAATATGTTATCAAAACGTGAGTGGATAAAGGGAATGCTTCTAATGGGCACATTCAAATAGGAAGCAGAGCGAATTCAGAGCAAGACAAGACACAAGGAGGCTTAATTAAAAGTGAAAAAATATGAAAAAGCCACACAGAAACATACCACATGATAACACAATTGAATTACATAGAGATAATTTTGAAGGCAGGTATTCAAAGAGGATACATAATACGAGTCCTATAAATACTGTGCCACTAAACAAAATTAACAAGCCAGGTGTTTTGGTATACCTACCTAGGAGCTGTTGATTACAGAGGCCATAGAGGCCCTAAAACATGATCATACATTTCCTCTTGATTATAACCTCTTATTGTTGATATTGCTACAAACATTAAATACAAGAAATAAAGAAATCAAGATATAACTGAACTGAAAGCTTCCTCCATACTTATTACATTTCATAGTATCAACTGTTGCTATGCATGCTGCTGGGTGAATAAAACACGAGTAGTTTTACCTGGCCATGAGGTTATAATACTATAATTATGTATTATATGTATATATAATTATGAGTTATAATACTAAATTAAAGGGAACCTTAGGTTTTTTTATAAATATTGGGGCAGGTATTAAAAAGATAACCAATTCCTACCTAATTGGGATTCAGATCCTCATCAAAAAATAAAATGCATGCCAACCACTGTAAACCTGGAGCAAAACCTCGGACTGAGAATGTCTGAGGTACTTTGTAAGTGAGAGATTCCACTAATGCTTATGAGGTAAATTGACATAGTATCAAACAGTTTTCTAAATAAATGTTTATACACAATGACAAAGGATTTTCACATCTTTAATCACAAAAGCTGCTCTTAGCAACGTTCATGAATACAGAGAAATGACTGCTCAAGTTGCTGAAAGTAGGTGAAAGTTGAATGTTCATCTATAAGCAGAACATTTATATCACTTGAAGATTCTGGAAACAATGTAGAAAAGAGGAAGTTTTCTTAAGAACTTGGAAGAGAAACTTGTAAAACAAATGAAATGGAGATAGTAAATAAAGCAGAAATGATCAGACTCTTAAGAACCTGAATATAGAATAGTCTGTAAAATGCCATTTTCTGGGCATGATTCAGCTGTTTGAATCATGAACTCCAAGCAACTGAATTTTTTTACACAGAGCATATAGAAGAACAGGCCTTTCAATAGCCATCAGTGGATTGCTGAGGAATCAAAGTGGCCTTCTTATCTATGCCATTGATAGATTGTTGAATATGTTGAGTTGCCACCATCAATGATAAAAATAGTGATAAGTCCACTATGATCCTAGGGCACTTGTTTACCAACATTCACACAGTTAGCACTTTGAGTTTCAAGACAAAAAACACAAAAATATGAAACAAAGACTTTTAAAGAAGAAAGAGGTTTGAAAGATAACTATGATGGTCTATAAATCTTTTTTTAATATAAAATAA
>NW_004949153.1:792539-796294 GCF_000317375.1 Microtus ochrogaster | reverse complement strand
ATCTGCCTGCTTCTGCCACCCAAGTGTTGGCATTAAAGGCGTGCGCCACCACCGCCCGGCAAGATACCATATTGTATTTAACCAAAAATAACTAAATATTTCTGGAGCAAAATCCCCTGATATACATTTTTGACATGTAATGGAAAAGATGCTATAAGTTAATTTTTTTACACTTCTTAATTTCACAGTCGTTCTTCTACTTTGCAACTCCACGTGTTATATTGATATATTCAGTGAAAAATGAACAAAAGACAAAAGTAAACAGGAAGTACGTAAAATGCGTAGATAATATATGTAAATAAAATGCTAAATAAAATTGAAAATGATAAGATACATTTTACCTTAAAATGGAACATTTGTATCCTCTCCATGCTAGTTCATTCAACAGAAACCACAGTGAAATAGTCAACATTTATCTGATCCCAGGAGAAACCATTAGGGTCAGGCTTAATTAATCATCTTACTTTATTAAATATGATATATAAACATGGAGAGAGAAGAGAAAAATTAATTAGTTTCTGAAAAGACAAGATTTTCACTCTGACATAAAATACTATAATTAGATTACCAGACTACTCAAATTGTGTCTCATGAAGTTTTATCACATAAAAGGAAAGAAATTAAAAATGATATTTAATAAGTAATAGTAATTTGACCTAAAGGATTATCAGAATATTAAATAATACATAATGATAAAATATATTGAGATTTTAATAACTAAAAGATAAATTAAATTGTTAATATCTTTATTCTTTTATATTATTAAAAGTATTTCACAAATCAGAACAAAGAACCTGTCATTTTATAGGTATGTTCACTTTTCTTAGTGATCTACTGTGAAACAGTTTTATTTTTGGACTATTCTTAACTAATTGCAAAATGTATAGGAAAGATAAGAAAATTTGACTTGAAATGGAGTATAACCTCATTCTTTTCAATACAATATTAATTATTTTTATCATTTTAAGAATGGGTTTAGTGCTTTCTTCTTTATATGCCAGCTAATTTCTTTTAAAATTTTTTAGGTATTTCATAGTTGCAATTGTCATAGAATCCAATAATCATGTAGAGAATTTCTATTTTTAGTATCACAGACTAAAATTTTGCCAATACCTCTTCCTTTTGTAAAGGTGAATAAATAAGAACTAATTATTTTTATCTAACCAGTACATTCAACATTCACTCCCACAATCTGGGGCAACGAAAATGGTAAGTTATTTATTGCTAAATGTTTATTATGATAAACAGTTGCTTTCATCAAAAGTTTTCACATACATTTTCACTTTCTTTTTACAATACACTTAAAATCTATTTTTTTTAATTTTTGATAATGAAGCAATCTTAGTGAGAGTGAAATAAGGTTTATAGAGCAGGTTATTAAAAGGTTGAAAACATAGCTATGCATCACTTGTTCATGAATCTACATCACTAAGTCTTCTCATCTTTAAATGCTCAGATATCATGCATTTAAAATAAATTGAAAGTACGTTTTAAAAGAAGATGTTTTACTCACAAATACTTTTAGAGGAGTGACTCTTTATAACGATTTATTTTATGTGTAACAGGGATGTAATTTTATAAAATGATGGGTGCTATAAAATTTAGAAATATTACATAATAGTAATAATATACTAAATTGACTTGTGTAGAAAGATGTGAATCAAATACTAATGTTAATCACATTAATTTAAATCACTGAAAATCAGGATTCTAAGATGATTCTACAAATTCTACTACTGGTTTAGACAAGTGGTATTTTCTCTGTATTGCATGTGGTCTGTGCCTCTGACTATCATGTAGTCTTTTCTTTCCATAGCTATTATTATGAGAAAACAACCATTACTATTCTGATTAAGTTTAAATTATATGATGCTCCCCGCAACAGATTACAAAGTAGAAACAAAATGAAAACTATGCTCTTCTGTCTCTTAGGAGCGCAAGGACTCTGGACTGACATCTGGGGTTCCTGCATGGGCCTAAACTAGGCCCTGTGAATGTGGGTGACATTTTTTTTGTATTTTTTTAACCAATTTATTCATTTATTAAAGATTTCTGCCCCCTCCCCGCCACCGCCTCCCATTTCCCTCCCCCTCCCCTGATCAAGTCCCCTTCCCTCATCAGCTCGAAGAGCAATCAGGGTTCCCTGACCTGTGGGAAGTCCAAGGACCACCCACCTCCATCCAGGTCTAGTAAGGTGAGCATCCAAACTGCCTAGGCTCCCACAAAGCCAGTACGTGCAGTAGGATCAAAAACCCATTGCCATTGTTCTTGAGTTCTCAGTAGTCCTCATTGACCGCTATGTTCAAGGTCCAAATCAGGAGAAGAAGGAGAGAGAGCACGAGCAAGGAACTCAGGACCGCGAGGGGTGCACCCACACACTGAGACAATGGGGATGTTCTTTCGGGAACCCACTAAGGCCAGCTGGCCTGGGTCTGAAAAAGCCTGGGATAAAACCGAACTTGCTGAACATAGCGGACAATGAGGACTACTGTGGGTGACAATTTATGTGGATTGATCTGTTGGGCACTTCTGACAGTGGGACCAGAACTTATCCTGTGACCATGAACTGGAATTTTGGAGAACATTCACTATGATGAGATACCTTGCTCAACCTTGCTACTGGGGGTCAGGACTGGTCCTGTCTCAACTTGGTTTGCCAGATTTTGTTGATTTCCTAAGGAAGGCCTAAGGCCCTCTGAGAAGGGGATAGAGGGTCCAAAGTAGCGGAGGTGTAGAGGGAGGGAGAAGGGAAGGAAGGGGGAACTGGAGTTGGTATGGAAAATGGATAAAATTAAATTAAAAAGGTATACATGAACATAAAAATGAAAAGTAAAAGCACTGGTTTAAACTACAGGTTGTGGAACAGTGAGTATGTTCATTTGGTCTCTGGGAAATGAGAGACCAATAAGAAGAAAAAGACAGAAGCAACTGGAATGAGACAACAACCACTGTCCGAGGAAGAGGAAGCTGGGGTTTTTGTCCAGAGAAACATCAGTTTTTGCCTGATAGAACACAAACAGTGAATACAGTCATGTCATGAAAAAACTACTAAAACCAGAGAGCCAGCCTCATTGTGGTAAATAGCAAGCAACCATAGAAAAGCATATTTACCTAGCTGATAATTGTTAATTTGGCACTTCAATATTCAGCTGAAGAATCTGTACTATAGAGTATAGTGGACTGTTAAGGAAACTTTGGGTTTCTTTTCTAGATTCTAAATGGATTAGCCACTATTATGCATATTAATTTAGAAATAAATAATTAAATATATTTTAAAGCTATGAAATTTGTATACTTTAAACAGGAAACAGTGTGGTTATTCTTAGATTTGGGAAATATGACATAAGTGATAAACATTTTAATAAAGACTAAAATGCCCTAATTCGATAAAATGGTAAGTGATCACTAAGCCAAATCTTCAGGCTATAACCCTTTGCTTTATTCTCAGAGGTCCACTGCCTAAATTAAAACAGAGGCCTGTTTCTGAAGTTACTGCAAGTGGCCATGAAGCAGAGAGGTATTATGTAGTTTTACTACAAAAGCTTTGTTTTTACAGTATCACTAATCTAAATGCAACATTTATTCTGGTAACTCATTGTACCCAGGGAAAATATCAGCATACGCCTATACTACTAGTACAAATAGATCATTGAAGAGTTTCAAGGCCGGGCGGTGGTGGCGCACGCCTTTAATCCCAGCACTTGGGAGGCAGAGGCAGGTGGATCTCTGTGAGTTCGAGACCAGCCTGGTCTACA
>NW_004949153.1:789875-792439 GCF_000317375.1 Microtus ochrogaster | reverse complement strand
TATACTTTTTTCAAAAAAATTCTGGATTAGGAGTTGAGAATCATAAATTACTATACAAATTAAACATGAAATACAGCACTTGCATATTTATATATCATATCCATTTAAATTACTCAATGTAAGTTTTGCATATTTTTGAAAAAAATGCTATATGGTACATTATTATTAATATTATTATTGTTGGGGCTGGAGAGATGGCTCAGAGGTTAAGAGAATTGCATGCTCTTCCAAAGGTCCTGAGTTCAATTCCCAGCAACCACATGGTGGCTCACAAACATCTGTAATGGGGTCTAGTGCCCTCTTCTCGCCTGCAGGCATACATTCAGATAGACTATAGTATACATAACAAATAAATAAATATTAAAAAAATACACATCATTTTTACGTGTTGCTTTTAAGATGGACTTATAATTACTTTTGTTTTGTATGTGTATGTGTGCATGAAATTATGTGCACCACCAACATACAAGTGCCCACAGAGACCAGAGGGTATTGTTTCACCCAGAAATAGCATAGAGTCACCAGCTCTTTGAAGTCACCTGTTTATTTTTATTTAATTTTAATTTGTCATTTTAGATGCCTTTTCATAGTTCAATGAGAGAGAGAGAGAGAAAGAAAGGATGTGAATTTGTTGGGTGGGGAAGAGGAGGAATTCTTTGAAATGTTGTAAGATGGGGGAAAGTAATCAGAACATGTATTAAACAAAGAAATAAAAACAGTTATGGTCACAATAACATATATCAGTAGGTCTACTCTAATTGATACAATTATTTTCAGGTTTTAAATTCATAAATGATAAAAAAGTTCTCTACAATTTTGAAGCAATTTTGAGTTATTCTATATTTTGCTTTTATATATTAACTCATCTCATTTTAATAAAAATATCGAAAACATCTTTTCTCTATGTAAGTACTAAAAAGAAATACATACAAAATCTGTTTAATTGTTTTGAGAAATAGAAAGTCTTAGGATGGTTTTAAAACATTAGGGAAATGGGTGGGGCTGGAAAAGTGGCCCAGTGGCAAAGAGCACTTGTTTTTTCAGAGAACCAAGGTTCATTTGTAGTGCTCCCAAGGCTGTCTGTAACTCCAGTTTAGGGAAATCTAACAATATCTTCTGACCCTGGTTAATGCCAGGTATACATATGCTGTTCAGACATGAATACAGGCAAAACACTAATAAGAATAAAATAAAAATAATAAACCATTTAAAAAGAATTAGGGAAAATATCAGCTTTTATAAAGTAGTTAGAAGTGGAAGAATCTGGTAAAAATTGCAGTGATCACAGATTAAAAGACAAGTGAGCCATGGATATGTAAAATTAAAATTGACCCATTCCCGAGTTTTTTGATTGACCAATAATATATCTCTACTCAAAATGTTTCAAATAAAAAAAAAACAAAGTTAAAGACAAATAAAGTAATTAGAAATCTGTACAGGAACAGTTTGCAATGAACTGTTCTGGAACACCAGGTGGCTTGATATTATTAGAAGTATAACAATTAGAAGGAAAAATACTTTCCAAGAGAAAAGTAAAAAATAATCTTGCAGTTTGTCTGTGAGGTCCCTGACCAGCTAGAGGCCCTGATCCTACACCAGAAGATCCATCAGTGGAGTGAGTGTGTTCCGGACCCGCAGCAGAAGGCCAGGAGACAGAGCACAGATATTCCTCAACTCCCTATTACTTCCTGGTCAGTCTGCAGGGGCGAACCTCCCCAGCTACTGCCTCTCTCTTCCTATCACATCCCAGCTTTCACCCAGGTTATACCTCCCATCTTCCTCCCTTCTTCAGGGCCATAACATCCCCCAAGTCAGCCTGTTTGGGCACTGGGACAGGGTAGTGAGTGCAACCTGGCAGGAGTTCCTTTGTTTCAATAGCCTGCCTGCAGCAAGGTAGGCCTTTTGTCTGCAAGGTCCCTGGCCAGCTAGGGGCCCTGGTATTGAACCAGAAAATCCATCAGGGAACATTTGGAGGAAGAGATGGGGAGGCACAAATGCAAGAATTCCTCCAACAATCTGAAAAACAACATGAAAAAACCAGAACCCAGTGAACTTATAACAGAAGGACTTGAACACCCTAATCCAGAAGAAGTAGAAAAATTTGACTTTATGAAGGTGATAGACTCCCTTAAACAGGAGGTGAAAAACTCCCTTCAAGAAATGGATGAGAAAATAACAAAAAGTTTGAAGAAATGAGTAAATCTGTAAATAATACCCTAGGAAACAAAATAATAATAATAATCAAACAGATAATGGAAACAGTTCAAGACTTGAAAACTGAAATGGAAGCAATGAAGAAAACACCAACCTAGGGATGGCTGGATATGGAAAATCTAGGTAAATGATCAGAGACTACAGAAACAAGCATAACCAACAGAATGCAAGAGATAGAAGAAAGAATCTCCAAATCTGAAGACACCATAGAGAAAATAAATGCTCTGATCAAAGAAAACAGCAAATACAACAAATTCTCATCACAAAACATTCAGGAAATCTGGGACACAATAAAAAGACCATATCTAAGAATAAAAGGGTAGAAGAAGGAAAAGAATTACAGCTCAAAG
>NW_004949153.1:776310-784130 GCF_000317375.1 Microtus ochrogaster | reverse complement strand
TCCATTTTTAGGTTGGCAAGAGACTTGACTCTAGAGGGGATCTTAGGTGTGCATGGAGATGTCCTCAGCTAGTTTCTTGGGCAGCTGAGGAGAGAGAGCCTGAAATGGATCGATCCTATAGCCATGCTGATGAATATCTTGCATATCACCATAGAACCTTCATCTGGTGATGGATCGAGGTAGAGACAGAGACCCACATTGGAGCATTGGACTGTGCTACCAAGGTCCAAATGAGGAGCAGTAGGAGGAAGAATATGAGTAAGGAAGTCAGGACCGAGAGGGGCGCACACACCCACTGAGACGGTGGGGCTGTTCAAATTGGAGTTCACCAAGCCAGCTAGACTGGACCTGAAAAAGCATGAGATCAAAGCGGACTCTCTGACCTTGCTGGACAATGAGGACTGGCTGAGAAGCCAAGGACAACGGCACTGGGTTTTGATCCTACTGCATGTACTGGCTTTATGGGAGCCTAGTCTGTTTGGATGCACACCCTCCTAGACCTGGATGGAGGAGGGGGGGGCTTGAACTTCCCACATGGCAGGGAACCCTAACTGCTCTTTGGACTGGAGAGGAAGGGGAAGGGAGATTGGGGGAGGGGGAGGGAAATGGGAGGTGGGGAGGAGTCAGAAATTTTTAATAAAAAAATACAATAGTTTGATTATAGAGACTAAAGTCTTTGTATTTCCATTCTGTGTTTTTTAACAAGCAAGTATCAAATTAGTACATTTTTGGATTGTATTATGTTAGCCTGTATGTTTTTAAAATTCCAGTTTCAGCTGCTACTTTGAGTTTTATTTTTTTTCAATTAAGCAAAAAAATTGCTTGAAATGACCACAATATTTCCAACAATTTCTGAAATGGTCTTATGCATATTTCTGCCATTTTGTACAATGTATTAACTTGAAACAATCTGCTTACCACAGACAGCTGTAAAATCAAAATACAAATAAATTCTTGAAACCTTAAAAAATAGTCTTGCATAATTTCTCCCTGGTCCATTTTCATTATAAGGAGTAAAAGAATGCAAGCAAAAGTGAAATATAACCAAAGCTTTATCATATCAACTATTAAAGCTATAAGTTAATAGTAAAACTTATGCAATTTTAATCTGTAATGTCTTTATAAGTTTCAAGATCAAGCATTTCTTGAGCATATTTATGAGTCATGTTCATTTGACTATATGCATGTTAGTATTTTTGCAGTTTAGAGAAGATGACAAAACCCTAAGCTGTGTTGAATAGTTTAACTTGAAATTAAAGGGCAAAAGTTATTTTGATTAGAGTTATATAAATTAACCGAAAGAGAAAAAATATTTTATTTTCATTATTTTGATTATTTTTTCTTTGGGTCAGCACTTACCCTTCATATTTTTAAATTATCCCCATGACTGACACATTCCATATATAAAGCAATACTGGTGTCCCCTGGGTTTAGGAAAAATGATTCTATTATTATTATTATTATTATTATTATTATTATTATTATTATTATTATTATTATTATATCTCTAGGCAGGGATTATTTGTGTAGCCCTGGCTGTTCTGAAATTTACCCTGCAGACCATGCTGACCAGGAACTCAGAGATCTTCCTGGATCTGCCTCCAAAATGTTGGAATTAAAGATATGTACCACCATAGTCTGACAATATACTTTTTTAATTTAAAAGCTTTCATATAATTTATTTTGATTATATTTTCCCTTCCCCAAATTTCTAAATCGTCCCACCTCCCTACTAAGCAAATTTTATATTATCTTCCTTCCTCTGAAAAAGAAAAAAAAAACCAAAGGAAAAGAAAAAATACAATAAAACAAAAAATATGAAAATTTTTTAAAATAAATATTTAGAAATTTTAAATATTCTCTTTGACCACAGGTTTTATTCACAGTTTTACAAAATCTTGCTGGTTATGCTTAAAAAATATTATAATATATTTTTCATGCAAATAGGTCTATATACCTTGAAACATTAATTTTGCAGTACTGGGAATAAACACAGTTATTGTAAATATAGAATGTTATTAAAACATCTCCATTTTATTTCAAGATTCTTTAGTTCATCAATCACTTTTAAACATTCAGAATGTTTTCATTTTTACATTATTTTAAATAAAAAAATTCTACAGTCAGTGTATCTGATAGATTTGACAAGTATTTATTTTAATATCATAATATTTCTAGAACTGTGTAAAAATTACTTTAAAACTTTTTTCAATTGTATGTTTTTTTCTTGTTTTTTTGAGATATATAATTTTGTCTTCTCTCCTCCATCTTCCCCACTCCCCCTTCTAACTTCTCCCATGTTCTCTATGCTCCCAATTTACTAGGGCGATCTTGTCTTTTTCTACTTCCCATGTAGATTAGATTTATATATGTCTCTCATAGGGTACTCTTTGTTGTCTAGGTTCTCTATGATTGTGAATTGTAGGCTGATTTTCCTTTCCTTTATGTCTAAAATCCACTCATGACTGAATGCATATTATCTTTGTCTTTCTGAATCTGGTTTACCTCACTCAATGTGATGTTTTCTAGATCCATCAATTTGCCCACAAATTTCAAGGTGTCTGTATTTTATTTTTTCACTGTGTAGTACTCCATTTTGTAAATGAATGCATCTTATTTATCCATTCTTCTGTAGAGGGGCATTTAGTTTGCTTCCAGGTTCTGGCTATCACAAATAATGCTGCTATGAACATAGTTGAGCACATGTACTTATGGTATGATTGGGCATCCTTTGGGAATATTCCCAAAAGTGTTATTACTGGGTCTTGAGGGAGGTTGTTTCCCAATTTTCTGAGAAATTGCCACACTGACATCCAAAGGGGCTGTACCAGCTTGCGTTCCCACCATCAATGCAGGAGTGTTCCCTTTACCCCACATTCTCTCAAGCATATGCTGTCATCAGTGTTTTTGATCTCGGTCTTTCTTACAGTTATAAGATAGAATCTCAGAGTAGTTTTTACTTCCATTTTTATATTAAGAAAGTTGCATAGCATCTGCTACATAAAAAAATAATGCTTTATTTTTGCAGGTGTAATGATGCATGCCTTTAATCTCAGCATTTGGGAGGCAGAGTTATGTAGATTTCCGAGTTCAAGCCCAGCCTGGTCTATAGAGCAAATTTCAAGAAAACTAGCATTACACAGAGAAACCCTACATCAAAAAAAGCAATAAAATAAAATAATATTTTTAACGTTGTAACGTAGAACCTTTGTGTGTGTATTTGTATTAAGTCTTCCTTGTTATGTGATAAATGGTAAAATATTTTTTGTATCTCCTTAGAATTTTAATAATAGCATCTAGTTGATATGTTCAATTCCTTAAATCTTCCTTTTATGACTGACAGAACATTCCATGCTACCAGAAGCCAACTTACTATTTAATATTAGGTAGTTTAGAATTTGATAGTTTGAGACTTAGCATTTCAGTTCACGAAAGGGAACAGAGTAACTGCTTTGCCTAAACTAAATTGTATTATGACAGAGAGGTGATGGGTCAAAGTTAATTTAAAATGTCATGACATTTCATACCATTTTAAAGTGGCTTTTTCTTGATTAGGTGTTCTTTTAGTGACAGTATTTTATTAGATGCTTCCTGGAGAACCCAAAATGCTAAATTAGTAAGGTTGCAGTGTTTTAAAATATTTTCAAGGGAATAAAAATATTCTAAAGCTTTCCAACTTGCCATTTTGCTCATGTGGCAAAGATATTTTATAAACAAATATGCTTCCTAGTAAATATTGATATGTATTTATTTTGGAAACTATTACAGTCAATAAATTTTATAAATAACAAAAAAGAAATATAAATATTTATTTTTATCTCTAACATTTGGTATAGGATAAGGGTCATTTACTAATAATTTATAACATATTAAATCTAAAAGTAGTTGTTTAGATTAAAATATAACAAAAGTATGTTATTTATAATTTATATACTGTTTAACATGTAAACGATAATATACACAACAGAAAATATGCTGGTAAAAGTAAAGTTTTCAACAAATTCCCCAAAATAAAATATCCATTGACAAGAATCTGGCTTATTTTTTGGTAACTGTGGATGGTAAGCATATATAAAGAAGTTTTCCAGAAATTTTTTTCATTTTATTTGTCAGTATGTATTTAATGGTACAATATGACAATTGTTTCCATGGTGTTTGCATTGCATTTGACATTAAAAGTAGTTAAAAGTATGATTTTCATTGACTTACAAGTTCCTTGTACTAGTTTTTCATAGAAATAAAGTTACAACTGAATGTGTATATACATTAACTGTTAATATAGCATTCTATGTAGTATATATTGGATATGTACTATATAATATAGATGTAAATATTGTCAATAGAAAATCATAACTCTTGACTCAGAGGGAATAAGAGATAATTTATCCTGAAGTCAAATATTAGTTAACATGGCCTGTAAATAGAATTTTAGATCACCCTGTATTTCATGTTCCTATGTGGAAACAGTTTCTTGAAGCTTTAACAACAGAAAAAAATTCATAAATCAAGACAATTTCCAATACATTGGTGGGAGCCGCAAAGGTGTAGATTAGAGCAAAGTAGGAAAACCTGATATAAGCTTAAATTGCTATCAAAGGATACTCTCAGCCTTTGAAATGGTGTAATCTAGTGGCATGTTAAGTTACTATATTCTCATAACAAACTAGTAGAGTTTATTTAATTTTTTTTTGTTCTTGCTGTTGTTGTTGTTTTGTCTATTTCAAATGATGTACATAATTGTCACAAAGTTGCTATTCCAGTACAAAGGAGTATATAAATAGCTATTAAGAAGACTAAAGTGGGCTCAAGAGTAATTTGGGTTTCAGACTTGCAACATTAAAAATCTCTCCACAAACACTGAAATTTTACTCACTGAATCAGCCTTACAGAAGACTCAGCAAGAAAATTTAGCTTCCTTCTAGAAACTTCCATTCAGATTATCTATATAAAGAGACAACACAGTTAATAAAACAAAATGAAATAACAAAAGCCTGAGATGATGTATACCAAACTGTTAACCTTTAAGTCTCAAGCCCTGGTACAAAGACTGAGTTGCCTATTTAGCATGAAAAAGTGGATCTGGCTCCCAGGTTCTCCCAGGCTCCCTCAGTCCCTATCTGTTACAGAGTATCATTGGCATACTCCACCCTCTACTTTAAACTCTCCAGTCCAGGCACAGGTCTGCCCTTCCACCAGAGGCTCTTCACTATGTAATCCAGTCATTTTGGATACATGCCTCTTTTTTTTTTAATCTTTTCCTTTCTTGGTTTCTGCTCCCGGTCTCTCTCTCCCTGCTCCCTTTTCCTCCCCATCTCTTTACATGGCTCAGGGTTATGTCTACTCTGGAGTCTCACAAATGTCTCTGCTTCTGGCTATGTTTTCCTTTTTATCTATAATAAAATTTTAATTGAACATACATAGGAACAGTCATGCCCTTTCTTTTTTTCTTTTTTTTTTCATTCAATAACAATACTTGAAGTGGAAACTAGAATTTTACCATTTCCTCATCATAGTTTTGTTAGCATTTGAGTAATGGAAATTTGCCTATTGTTTATGTGTATGTTTTAATAACTCTAAACAAAATACTTGGTTTCATAATCATAATCAGTACAAAATACTACAAACGTTAAATTGTGTTATAATTATATACTGCATTTTGTAATAAGAACCAAATAGTTAAAACTGTCATATTATAGTCTACATTTAAAATAAATTAGTAGAATGATATCACATTTATAATACTGTTTAAATAGCACAAATATAGTGTAAACAGATTTTCAACATGAATAATAGTTCTCAAGTTAATAATAGAGAATCAGTATTTTATTTTCCATACATAAATCTTATTTACTATTTTGTTTCTATGTAGAGAGATAAGGATCAACTCTTACAAATGGAAATATTTAATTGGGATTGGCTTACAGTTTGGTTTTTTGTTCCATTATCACCATGGTGGGAAACAAAGTGGCATATAAGCAGACATGGTGCTGGAGAGGTAGCTGAGAATTCTAAATCTGTATCTGCAGGCATCAGGAAAAGATAGTGAGCAAGTAAGCCTGGCTTGAGCTTTTAAAATCTCAGAGTCTACCTCTGCAGTAACATACTTCCCTCAACAAGGCTAAAACTAATCAAACAAGGCCACACCTCCTTGTAGTGTCCCTTAGAGTAACCAAACATTCAAACACATGAATTTATGGGAACTGTTTTTATTCAAACCATTGTAACATAAAATACATATTTTCTGTTATAAAATTACATTAATAAAAATGAAACTATTTTTCTATGGGGTAATGCTCTTTCACACTGTAAATATTTGTCACTTGTACTTGTTTAATAACATATTTATTGGCTAGTACCAAGTCAGAAAGTATTGGTGGGGCAACCAGACTAGCAGAATTCTGAGAAGAGAAAAATCAGATATATAGTCACCACCCATATGAAGAGGAAGCGAGATGAGATTGCCTTACTGAGAAAAGGTACCAAGACATGTGGCAAAACATAGATAAGAATTATGTGTTAATTTAAGTTATAAGAACTAGTTAATAATAAGCCTAAGATAACAGGTTAAACAGTTTATAATTAATATAAGACTCTGTGTGTTTCTTTAGGATTGAATAGCTATGAAACTGGGTGGGTAAGAAACTTTTATCTACACTATTTTAATAAATTCGGCACTATACTCCAAATCAAATGTTTTTTCATTGATATTAATTTATAGTACTCTTATAAGTAAAGGAGACTGCAGGACAGGTGTTTGAGAAGTCTATTGTGAACTATCTGTTATTTTTTGGGTTTTGGTTTCCAGGTTTTTTTTATCTCTTTTGTTTGCATTTACTAAGATATCAAACATGTAACTGTAATGATCATTTCCATTTACCTCAAAAGACACAAAAATAAAGAATCTATTACTGTACATGATGTCTGCCATTATTTTTTGCGTCCACTCAATGTGTAATCATTAAAAAGTTTGCTTCTTGCACAAGATCCCCCAGCTCAGCCTGTTTGGGCACTGGGACAGGGTAGTGAGCGCAACCTGGCAGGAGTTCCATTGTTTCAATAGCCTGCCTACAGCAAGGTAGGCCTTTTGTCTGCGAGGTCCCTGGCCAGATAGGGGCCCTGATACTGCACCAGAAGATCCACCAGGAAACGTTTGGAGGAAGAGATGGGGAGGCACAAATGCAAGAATTCCTCCAACAATCTGAAAAACAACATGAAAAATCCAGAACCCAGTAAACTTACAACAGGAGGACTTGAACACCCTAATCAAGATGAAGTAGAAAAATTGACTTTATGAAAGTGATAGAGTCCCTTAAACAGAAAGTGAAAAACTCCCTTAAAGAAATGTGTAGTGGGGCTGCGGGGCTGTGTTCCTGCCGCCAAGCTCCCAGCTGCCTGGCTAGCTTATGCCCTCAAAATAACAACACACAAACTGTATTCACTTAAGCACTGCCTGGCCCATTAATTAGCTTTAGTCTCTTACTGGCTCTCATATCTTGCTTTAAACCATATTTAGTAATCTGTGTAGCACCAGTCTTACCGGAAAAAATTCAGCATGTCTGACCTGGTGGCTTGATTCATCGTGTCTGCCCTGGAGAGGAGAGTCATGGCATCTGCCTGACTCGGCTTCTTTCTCCCAGCATTCCGTTCTGTTTACTCCACCCACCTACGTTCTAACCTATCGGGGCAAGCAGTTTCTTTATTAACCAATGACCTTCCTGCCTCAGAAATGGATGAGAAGAATAAAAAAAAAGTTTGAAGAAATGAGTAAATCTGTAAATGATATCCAAGGTAACCAAGGAAAAATAATCAAATAAATAATG
>NW_004949153.1:775759-776210 GCF_000317375.1 Microtus ochrogaster | reverse complement strand
CTTACAACAGGAGGACTTGAACACCCTAATCAAGAAGAAGTAGAAAAATTGACTTTATGAAAGTGATAGAGTCCCTTAAACAGAAAGTGAAAAACTCCCTTAAAGAAATGTGTAGTGGGGCTGCAGGGCTGTGTTCCTGCCGCCAAGCTCCCAGCTGCCTGGCTAGCTTATGCCCTCAAAATAACAACACACAAGCTGTATTCACTTAAGCACTGCCTGGCCCATTAATTAGCTTTAGTCTCTTACTGACTCTCATATCTTGCTTTAAACCATATTTAGTAATCTGTGTAGCACCAGTCTTACTGGAAAAAATTCAGCACGTCTGACCTGGTGGCTTGATTCATCGTGTCTGCCCTGGAGAGGAGAGTCATGGCATCTGCCTGACTCGGCTTCTTTCTCCCAGCATTCCGTTTTGTTTACTCCACCCACCTACGTTCTAACCTATCGGGGC
>NW_004949153.1:770511-772345 GCF_000317375.1 Microtus ochrogaster | reverse complement strand
GAAGAAAAAAAGCATCTTCAACAAATGGTTCTGGCATAACTGCATGTCAACCTGTAGAAAAAATGAAAATAGATCCATGTCTATCACCATGCATGAAATTCAAATACAAATGGATTAAAGATCCCAATATCAAGCTGAACACACTGAACCTGATATAAGGGAAAGTGGGAAATAGTCTACAACATGTGGGCACAGGGGACCACTTCCTATATATAACCCCTGTAGCACAGACAATAAGGGCAACATTGAATAAATGGGACCTCCTAAAACTGAGATGCTTCTGTAAAGCAAAGGACACTGTCATTAAGACAAAAAGGCAACCTACTGATTGGGAAAAGATCTTCACCAGCCCTGCAACAGACAAAGGTCTGATCTCCAAAATATAAAGAACCCAAGAAACTAGATTTTAAGTGCTAATTAACCCAATTAAAAAATGGAGTACTGATCTGAACACAGAATTCTCAACAGAAGAAGTTCAAATAGCCAAAAGACATTTAAGGTCATGCTTAACCTCCTTAGCCATGAGGGAAATGCAAATCAAAACAACTTTGAGATACCTGTCAGAATGGCTAAAATCAAAAACACCAATGATAGCCTTTCCTGGAGAGGATGTGGAGTAAGGGGTACACTCATCCATTGCTGGTGAGAATGCAAACTTGTGCAACCACTTTGGAAATCAATGTGGTGGTTTCTCAGGAAATTCGGGATCAACCTACTCCAGGATCCATCAATACCACTCTTGGGAATACACGCAAGAGATGCCCGATCGTACTACAAAAGCATTTGTTTAACTCTGTTTATAGCAGCATTATTTGTAATAGCCAGAACCTGGAAACAACCTAGATGCCCCTCAATGGATGAACGGATAAAGAAAGTGTGAAATATATACGCATTAGAGTACTACTCAGAGATAAAAAAACAATGAAATTTTGCATGGAAATGGATGGAAATATAGAACACTATCCCGAGTGAGGTAACCCAGTCACAAAAAGATGAATATGGTATGTACTCACTCATTAGTGGATTCTAGCCGTAAATAAAGGACATTGAGCCTATAATTCACGATCTTAGAGAAGCTAAATAGGAAGGTGTACCCCCCCCAAAAAAAAACATGTATTTATCCTCCTTGATATTGATAGTGTACAAGATTTCCAGGCAAAAATTGAGAGCTTGTGGGTAGGGGTGGTATAGGGGTAAGGAGGGATGGCAAGAGAGAAGTGAGAAAGGGGGGATGGGGAGAGTTTGGGGGAATGGGACAGTTTGGATGGAGGAGGAGTGGATATGGGAGCAGGAAATTTTATATCTTATTTTAGGGAGCCATTTGAGGGTTGGCAAGAGACTGGACTCTAGAGGGGTTCCCAATTGTCCAAGGAGATGTTCTCTGCTTGTTTCTTGAGCAGCTGAGGAGAGGGTACCTGAACTGGCCCTATAGTACAGCCACTCTGATGAATATCTTGCATATCACTATAGAACCTTCATCTGGTGATTGATGTAGATAGACATAGAGACCCACATTGGAGCACTGGACTGATCTACCAAGGTCCAAATGACGAGAAGAAGGAGATATAACATGAACAAGGAAGTCAGGGCCGCCAGGGGTGCGCCCATCCACTGTGACGGTGGGGCCAATCTAATGGGAACTCACTAAGGCCAGCTGGACTAGGACCTATGGAGCATGTGATCAAACAGGACTCTCTGAATGTGGCTGACATGGAGGGCTGACTGTGAAGCCAAGGACAAAGGCACTGGGTTTTGATTCTTCTCCATATACTGGCTTTGTGGGAACCTAGTCTGTTTGGATCCTCAACTTCCTAGGCCTGGATGGCTGGGGGAG
>NW_004949153.1:753477-770366 GCF_000317375.1 Microtus ochrogaster | reverse complement strand
AAGAAGAAGAAGAAGAAGAAGAAGAAGAAGAAGAAGAAGAAGAAGAAATTTTGCTTCTCTTCTATACTAGATATATGTCCTCTTTTGTGCATAAAGATGATAAGAGCCATACCTGGAGTGATTCATGGATGAGTGGTGAGTTACAAAAAGCACTGATTCTCTTGCTCAATATGCCTTGAAATCAAAATCATACATTGCCAATTAGCTCATTAAGAAGGAGCATAGAACACGAGGTTTCTACACAAGACTTAGGGGTGAAGAAAGGATCCCATGCTTTTGAACACATACACTCATATACATATACACATACACACGTAATAAACAAACAAACAAATAAATGTGGTTTTTAAAATTTAAAAAGAAAACCCACAGCTCAACTGTAGGTAGAAAGAGAGTACAAATTGGAGATCTCCACCCTGTTCCTCCCCTTGACATTAAGGGAATTCCACAGGAAAAGAGAAGAAAGGATTGGAGGATTCAGAGGGGTAGAGGTACCAGAAAAACATGACACACAGGATCAACAGAGCAGGGCACATAGGGACTCAAAGAGACTGAAAAGACAATCGCAGAATCTGCATGGATATGTTGTTTTAGGTCCTCTGCATATATGTTGTAGCTGTTAAGCATGGAGTATTTTTGTAGGCCTCCTATTTATTGGAGTAGTTGTGGTCTATAACACTTGTGACCATTTTCTTCTTACTGGATTGCTTTGTCCAGCCTTGATGTCAGGGTTTGTGCCTTGCATTATTCTATCTTGTTATGCTGTGTTCAGTTGGTATCTGGGAGGCATGATCTTTTCTGAAGGGAAATTAAGGAGAAGTGGATTTGTGGAGGAGAAGTGGAGAGTGGGAACTGGGATTCATAGAGGGAGAGGAAAATATAGTCAGGACACATTGATAGAATAAAAAAATAAATTTAAAAAATAGAATAAGAAAGTTCCACATGAGAAAATTTTAAATCAAATGTAAAAAAATATACTGTAACTATTTTATAAAGTTACCTTAAAACCATGTGATCATATAAAAAACTGGAAATCTGATTTATTTAAGAGAGAGAGAGAGAGAGAGAGAGAGAGAGAGAGAGAGAGAGAGAGAGATCTTTTCTTAGCTGTATAGGTCTGGTGTAATGTTCCACACATATGATTTAATTTTAACTTGCCAAGGAGCCAGATAATTAGAGAGGATCATAAAGTTTTTTGCACCTTCTAGGTAGGCAAAGAGGGACTTGAGCTTTACTTCTCAATTTCATAACTTTTCAGCAAGTCCCACTTCACTGAGATCTGTGTGCTCCAATCTTTTAAGCAGAGGCTGCTGGTTCGTTGTAGTAGACAACCTGTAGTGGGTGTATGACATAGTTCTGAGAGAAACAGAAAGGTTGCAATAGGGTTTGTGTTCTAAAAAGGACATGCCAGTTTCCAACAAATCATGCAGGCATCCACAGAGAGAGAGTTGGTCTTCAGTGCAACATTTCTCAAAATGTGTATGTATAGAGCTCATTCCTTCTTCAAAACAAGAGGAAAATGCAATCAATAAATAAAATAAGAGTGGTATTTTCCCTATATATTTGATCCATGTGAAAATATCTTGACCAGAAGGACTGTGATTATCACTCAATCTTCTGTTAGAACACTCATTCCATTTGGGTTCTTAGAGAATACTTCAAATAAGTTTGAACCTCCACATTCTGTGCTGTAAGGCATCAATGTAAGATCTGGAAAGCAAGCCCATTCCTCTATGGTCAGCAGTCCCAAGCAACTTGAATTGTAGCTACAATATACTCTAATTAATCAACTCTAGACTAAATTCAGCATCTCTGTGATGTTTTGTTGGAGGAGGGAAATCCTTGTTCTTCCTGGCTAACTGGATAGATTAGCCCTAAAATAGTCATTCAGTATTATTTAATTCATTTGCTTGGCCAATTAGCATTAACTTCTTATCAGCTAGCTCATACATAAGAACTTAACCCATTTCTATTAATCTGTGCATAACCACAAGGGTATGGCCTACCCGCAAAGTTTCAGCATGTCTATCTCTAGCTGCGGCTCCATCGTGTTTCTCTCTGACTCTGCCTCCTTCATCCCAGCATACAGCCTAGATTTTCCTGGCTACCTAAGTTCTGCCCTATCAAGAGGCCAAGGCAGTTTCTTTATTTATTAACCAATAAAAGCAACATATAGACAGAAGGACCTCTTACATCATTTTCCCTTTTGTGTTTAAATAAAAAGCAAGGCTTTAAATTTAACAAAGTAAAATTACATGTAACTAAACAGGTATCAAGCATAGAATTAAAATTACAATATTTACATAGACTATGTTTATCATAAATAAGGAAAACTGTAACTATAACTATAAATTCAAAGACTCCAGAACAATATATTACCTAAGTAAATAGGAAGTACACTATAAGAATAATGAGTTAATTAATGATGTAAGAGTTAGTTAATAAGAAAGCTTGAGCTAATAGGCCAACCAGTTTATAATTAATGTAGACCAATGTTTGTTTCTTTGGGAATGAATGGCTGTGAGAGCTAGCAGGAGAGACACCTCTGTCAAGAGTGACAGCAATAGCAGAGCCAGGAAAGTGATGGAACCTATAGTTCTTTTTCTGTGTGTAGGGTGTTATAAGAGCCAAAATTCCAGGAATTCTACTTTGAAGAAGTTTTTCTAAGAAATGACTTCATTAATAAGACCTTAGTTAGGATAATAGCAAAAGATATGTTATCCTGAAAGAGGGGAATTTTCCTGGAGTCACATTCTTAGGAAAAAAAAAAAAACACATACATGGCTTGGTACCTTTTATCCATGAGGCATTCTCATTTTGCTTCCTCTGTGTCTGGGTGGTAACTGCAGACTGATTCTTTCCTCTTCTCAGAATCCTCCTGTTCTGGTCAACCTGCCTATATTTCCTGCCTGGTTACTGGCCAATCAGCATTTTATTAAAACAATACAACTGACAAATCTTTACTAAGTGGAAGACCTTTGTCCCATAGCACTTCCCCCTTTTTTTCAAAACAAAAATTTTAAATCTAATCTTTGTTTAGTTTTCTTCCTGACAATTTATCCATAATAACTTGTAGCAACACTCTAAACAAAGACAAAAATCCATAATCCATTTTTTTGGGGAATGTGGGTGTAGTCTTCCAGGCTACTTCATGCTGATTGGGGTTACAGATAATTTTCTATTGACCTAAATAAAATTTAGGATTATGGTCAAGTCCTGACTGAAATATTCTGTGAGGTTGGAACATCTCAGCCAGTAGTCTTGAAGCTGTTCTTGATACAGAATTCAAAGGAAACAACAACAAAGGTCCTCTGAAATATTGGATCATCTTTTCCTATCAGAAATTTTTCATGGGTCTTACTTGATCAACCTGGTTTTTCTTAAGCCAGAATGAACCTACAGGCTCTCATTTCCTGTAGAAATAAAAACAAAATTTCTTCTCCAAAGTAACATACATTTTGACTTATGTTTTATAGTCAAGACATTTTCAAAATACATATCCTGGATTAATCCAGCAGCATTTATAATCAAATGTAGTTTAGCAGCTGTTGATCTTTCCTCAGCCATCAAACAATTCAAAGACAACATGATAACATACAGTATCCAGATTTTTGTGTATTTTCCATCTTTTTGTGGCTTTATTTTAAACTATATTTTTTAACTTTTATTTTTATTTTTGTTTTATTGAGACAGGATTTCTATATGTATCTTTTGCTGTCCTGAAACTCACTCTGTGGAGCAGGCTGTCATTGATCTCGCAGAGATCTTCCTGCCTCTGAATCCTAAGTAATGAGATTAAAGGGGTGTACCACTGTACCCAGCTACTCTGTATTTTTAAGGACTTCTTTTTTCTTTTCTTTCCCAGGCCCCCATATGTTTTTAAAAGCACACTATAAACCATTTAGTGATTTTCATTATCTGAATCTTTCTTTACTGTATATCTCTCCTTTTGTGACTACATGAGTCTTTAATTTGCTAAACAGTATGGCTAGCATTAAAGCTGTGGCTTTGACAGCTGTATCATCCCATTTCTTAGCTTTCTGAGAGTCTAGCTTCATTGTTCAGGTACTGGTGGGAGCCATGTTTATTTCCACAACTCTATGGAGTTTCAAGGTCCCTGTCACCACCAAGAAGCATACTGTCAGTTATCCATAAACACCATGTAAGTGCTTTAAGACAAAGCTTTTTAAAAGGACTGCAATGCTTTTGCAGCTAAAGCTGATTCAGGAAGTTTCTTTAAATGACATGTGCTTTCCTCTAGCAAACAGAGCCCTCCCAAGAGAATGCTGCTACCAAAAAGCCATGTTTAACCATGTTCTTTTATGTCTATAATTACTTCTCAAGCTCTCTCACGTTTTCTGTGGATGTAGTTGTCCATGTTGGTACCCTTTGTTGACAGAGGTTTCTGTCCTGCCAAGTTCCATAGTCATTCAGTCCCAAAGAAACACACAGAGGTCTACATTAATTATAAAATTTTTGATCTGTTAGCTCAGCCTTTCTTATTAACTCTTACATCATATTAACCCATTTTTCTTGTCTGTGTTAGCCATGTGGCTTGGTACCTTTTATCAGTGAGGCATTCTCATTTTGCCTTCTTTTGATTTGTCTGTGACAACTGTAGACTGAGTCTTTTCTTTTTCCGGAATTCTCCTGTTCTGATTGTTCTGCCTATAATTCCTGCCTGGCTACTGGCTAATCAGCATCTTATTAAACCAATACAGCTGACAAATCTTTACCAGGTACATGACCGCTATCCAAGAGTATGGGCCCCCCAGTACTAAAATCAATGGGCTTCTACAACTGAGACACAGAATACAAAAGCCAGAATGGGTAAGTGATCCACCTCTTAATGGAACTTCATCCTCACCAGATTCTACCCCCATTGACCCTTTCTCAATCCTACAATCTCCCAACTAGTCTCCAGCCCTGTGGCTAGGCCGTTCCCCTACTCTAGGAATCCTGTGCCAACAAGACAGAACTGGTGAGTGATCTGCCTATTAGCAGAACAGTACCCTTCTCTAGATTCTGTGCCTTCATGACCTTTCACTAGCCCAAAATCATCCTAACTCATTCCTGGCCCTGATGCTGCTTGGTTTTGCCTCCAACCCCAGTGGACTTCTTCTACTGAGGCTTAGACCACACCAGCCTTCACTAATAGATACACAGTTTTTCTTCAGAACTTGAGGAGACTCAATAAGCTCAGACACAGTACATAACAGTTGAAAAAACAAATAACATAGGCCCATGCACAGTTTACCCCAGTCGAAAGTACAGCACTTATAGCTCTTACTCCAAAATACTGAAGTTTTAGTGGAGGCCAGGTTGGATCTAAAAACTCAAGAAGACTTTGGATTTACAAAAGGCCAGACCAGATCAAGAGACCCCAGAACCCAAAACCTCTGTGGAGACACTGTACTAGACCTTAAGGTGCATCAGTCATGAGAACCCATGGACAATTTGGACAGAAGATAAAAGAGGAAGAAACAAAACACCTCCAACAAAGACAAACACAGAAATCAACACCTAGAACTATAATCACCCTAAATCCGGATCTTTAAATGCCTGTGTAAGAAAATAATCAATAACTGAATGGGTAATATGTTCCCACCAATACCTGGCTATCCTATGGCAACAAGACCTGAATATTCTAACATTGATAAAACATAAGAAAACAACCTTAAAAATAATATTATGAAGGTGACAGAGACCCTTAAAGAATACATGAAATAATTGTTTTAAAATAAATGGAAAAAAACAAGATAAAATTGGAGGAAATGAACAAATTTCTTAATGAATGTCAAGAAATCCAAGAAAAAAGTAGAGTTGACAGAAACAAATAAAACTGTTCAAGACCTGAAAATGGAAATGGAAGCAATAAATAAAACACTAAGGGAGGGAATTCTGTAAATGGGAGCATCACTACAGAATAAAAGAATGGAGGAGAAATTCTCAGGCATTTAGACATAATAGGCAAAATAGATTGAGCAAATAAAATGTTAAATCTAAAAAATGTCTAAGATCAAACATCCAGGAAATCTGGGGCTCTATAAAAAGAACAAACTTAAGTATAATAGAGGAAGGAGAGCAATTTCAGCTCAAAGACACAAAATATATTCAACAACATTTTGAAGAGCATTTTCTCATCCTAAAGAACATATTTATAAATATAGAAGAAGCTTACCAATCTCTAAATAGACTAGGCCAGAAAAAGTTCTCTTGTATGATGATAATCAAAACACTAAACATAAGGAATGAAGAAAGACTGTTAACGCCTGCAAAAGAAACATGGACAACAACTGTATGAAGGCAGATACATCAGAATTACACTTGACTTCTCAATAGGATCTGTAAAAGTTAGAAGAGAATGGACAGACCTCTTGCAGACTCTGAAGCATTTTTGTCAACCAAGACTACTATACCTAGAAGATCTTTTAATCACCATAGTTGGAGAAAACAAGATATTTCATGACAAAGTCAAATTTAATCCATATCTAGCCACAAATACAGCTCTGCAAAAGGTACTAGGAAGAAAACTCCAATGCAGTTAGTTATTTTCCTCTTTTGCTCTTTGGGTCTTTTGGGGGCCCTGTCACCCAGTTTACAAATAAATCACACACACACACACACACACACATACACACACACACACACACACAAACACACACACATTGAGGTTTATTATTTCTTATGAATGCTGGGCCTTAGCTTGGCTTGTTCCTAGCATGATTTTTCTTAAATTTTTCTATCTACCTTTTGGTTCAGAAACTTTTTGTTTTCCTACTTCTATGTATATTACTTTCACTCTTATTTCATGACTGGATGGGTAGCTTAGTAGCAGGCCCCTAGCTTCCTTCTTCTCTCCTGTTCTTGTTCCTAGGTCCACCCCCTGCTTCCTACATTTTTCCTTCTTTTTATTTTCTCTGCCTTCCAACTCTGCCTATCCTTTCCTATGCCTTTTTATTGCCATTGAGTTCTATATTAGAACAATCAAGTGTTTTTAGACAGGCAAAGTAAGAGATTCACAGAGTTAAACAAATGCAACATAAAAAATGCAACACATAAATGCATAAGGAAATTCAACAAGGCATAAACAATTTCAACAGGTCTTAAGATAATATTCTACCAAACTTTAACACAAGGACATTAGATAAACCCATGAAAATAAAAGCAATGAATAATACCATGCCAGAGAGAAATACATACACAAACAAATACTATCACCACCAATACCACTATCACCACCTTTATCTCCACCACCACCAATAACAACAGCAAAAACAGTAGGCTAACAGAATGGATACAAAAATAGATTGATCTTTCCGCTGCCAAGAAGCAACATATTTCATCTTTATAGACAGAAATTATCTCAGAGAAAAGGGTCGGAAAAAGATTTTCTAATCAAATGAACCTAAGAAGAAAGCTGCTATAGCTATCCTAATATCTAACAAAATATAATTCAAACAAAAATTAATAAAAAAAAGATGGAGAAGGACATTTCATATTCACCAAAGGACAAATCTACCAAGAGTGTGTCTTAATTCTCAAATTCTATGCCCCAAATTCAAGGGCACCCACATTTATAAAAGACACATTACTGAAGCTCAAATCACACCTCAAACCCAAAAAGCAATAGTTGGAGATTTCAATATTCTGCTATCACCAATGAACAGATTATCCACAGGCCAAAATAATACAGAGAAATAATAGAACTAAAAGACATAACAATTCAAATGGACCTAACAGAGAGCTACATAACTTTTGACCTAAACACCAAAGAATATACCTTCTATTGAGTATCATATAGAACCTTCTCCAAAAGTGACCATAGACTCATTCAAAAAGCAAAGCTTAACAGATATAAAAATCTTAGAATAACCCCTTGTATCTTATCAGATCACCAGTGTGGGACAATTCTATATTCTGTCAATGATGTTTTAAATAAAGGCTGATTGGTAAGTAGCCAGGCAGGAAGCATAGGTGGGACAACCAGACAGGAAGTAGAGGTGGCTCAAAGAGAACAGGAGAATTTGGGGAAGAAAATAGCCCATTCCTCTCCAGTCCTGTCCAGGTACCAAAGAAGCAGGATGTGACCTGCCCTGCTGAAAAGGGTACCAAGCCACATGGCTAACATAGATAAGAATAATGGGTTAATATGTTATAAGGACTAATACGAAGCCTAAGCTGATGGGCCAAACAGTTTATAACTTATGACGACCTTTGTGTGATTTTCTTTGGGATTTACCAGCTGTGGGAACTGGGCAGGACAGAAACACCAACAAGCAGGCACTCATGTTACAAATGGCACCCACATTGACCACTGCATCCACATAAAACCTAAGAGAGCTTGGGAAGAAATTCTAGAGAGAAAAGAATAGAGTAAAGCATGGTTTCTTGGTAGCAGCAATTTCTTGGATCTGCTCTGCTTGCTAGAGGCAAGCACTCTCATTTAGGAGAGGTCCTGACTCAGCTTTAGCTGCAAAATGTTGCAACTCTTTTAAAAGGTCCTGCCACGAAACAATTAAATGGTGTTGATGAAAAGCTGACCCTGCATGCTTTTTGGTTTTCAGACATAGCAGGAAAAAAGCCCCACTGTTTTAAAAATGCCAGCTTTCTGGGTCATCCTGCCAGGGCAAACTCTGACTCTTTCAGGCAGGTGGTCTGACTATGGAGCATTTAAATGTGGTTTAGGAGCACACTGCTGCAGCTTATTTGGTAGCAGGGGCCTTGAAACACCATAGAGCTGTGGCAATAAACATGGCTACAGCTGGTACCTCCACCATGAGGGTGAAATCTCAGAAAGCTAAGGAATGGGATGGATTCAGCCACCAAAGCCACAGCTTTAATCCTATCCATATATTAGTATTAATTTTCATAGCAAATTAAATACTCATGTGGTCAGAAAAAGTGAGAGAGATACAGTAAAGAGAGATTCAAAGACTTAAAAAAAAACTTCTAAATGGTTTACAGAGTGTTAAATATATGCAGGCTAGGGGTTAAAGTCCTTAAAAATGAAAGAAAGAGAGTAGTTGGGTGTGGTGGTACACACGTTTAATCCCAACACTTGTTAGACAGAGTCAGGCAGACCTCTGTGAATTCAAGGTGTGATGGCACACACCTTTACTCCCAGCACTTTGGAGGCACAGGCAGGTGGATCTCTATGAGTTTAAAGATGGCCAGGTCTACAGGGGGAGTTTCAGGACAGCCAAAGATATACAGAGACCCTGTCTCAAAAAGGAAAAGTAAAAATAAAAGAAATAGAGGTTAAAGTAAAGCCACATAAGGATGTAAAATACACAAAGAATCTAGATACTATGTGTTATTATGCTTTCTTTGAATTGTCTGAATGATGAGGAAATAGTAATAGCTGCTAAAAGATATTTGCTTATAAATGCTGTTGAATTAATCTAAGATAGGTATTTTGAAATTACCTTGACTTTAAAATTGAAGTCAAAAAGTACGTTACTTTGGAGAAGAGATTTTGCTTTTCTTTTCAAAAGAAATAAGAGGCTGTGGATTCATTCTGAGCTAAGAAAAAAATCAGGTTTGATCAAGGAAGACCACCTGAGAAAACTCTGGTAGGAAGAGAGGCCTGGATGTCTGAGTTATACATTTAGAACAGAATCTAGACTGCTGCCTGAGATGAACAAGACTCACGGGATACTCCAGTCAGGACTTGATCATAATTCAAAATTTTCTTTAGGTCCCCATAAGATTATCAGCACCCCCAACCAGCAGGAAGTAGCCTGGAATACTATGGCCACATTACCAAAAATTGGACTATGGATATTTTCCTTTATTTAAAAAAAGAGGGGGAAGTGGTGTGGGACAATTCTGTATTCTGTCAATTATGTTTTAAATAAATGATGATTGGTCAGTAGCCAGGAAGGAAGCATAGGTAGGACAAGCAGACAGGAAGTAGAGGTGGCTCAAAGAGAACCGGAGAATTCTCAGAAGGAAGTAGCCCATTCCTCCACAGTCCTGTCCAGACACCAAAGAAGCAGGATGTCACCTGCCCCCCTGTAAAAGGTACCAAGCCATGTGGCTAACATAGATATAAATAATGGGTTAATATAAGTTATAATAGCTAATATGAAGCATGAGCTAATGAGCCAATCAGATTATAAGCTATGTAGATCAATGTGTGATTTTCTTTGGGATTTACCATCTGTGGGAACTGGGCAGGACAGAAATACCAACAAGCAGGCCTTCATGTTACAGATAACCATGGCTTAAATTTGGAGTTCAACAATAACACAAACCACAGAAAGCCTACAAACTCATAGAAACTAAAAAAAAAAAGTTCTCAACTGAACTAACATTGGGTCAAGAAAGAAATCAAATACTTACTACAATTCAAAGAAAATGAATACACAACATATCTAAACTTATGGGACATCAAGCAAAAAATGTTTATTGCATTAAATACCTGCATAATAAATTTAAATCAACAAGATAGAAAACCTTTACCTAAACTAACTAAAAGTTGAAGAGAAAATATCCAATTTAACAAAATCAGAAAAGAGGGGCACAATAAGAGACACTGATGAAATTTAGACAATCATTATGTCATACTTCAAAAACTTTACTCCATAAAATGGGAAAATCTAAAAGAAGTGAACATTTTTTTGATAGAGACTACATACCAAACTTAAAACAAGATCAGATAAAAAAAATAAACAGATCTATAACACCTAAGGAAATAGAAGCAGTCATTGAAATCTCCCAAACAAAAAAGCCCAGGACCAAATGGTTTCAGTGCAGAATTCTAGCAGATATTCAAATAGGAGCAAATACCACCACTACTGCTCAAGTTCATCCACAAAATAGAAACTGAAAGAACATTATCAAATGCTTTTTATGAGGCCACATTTCCCCTCTGCCCAAACAACGCAAAGTCTCAACAAGGAAAGAAAATTACAAACTAATTTTCCTCGTGAACACTGATGAAAAATACCCAATAAAATATTGTCAAAACTAATCTAAGAACATATCAAAAAGATCATCCATCATGGTCAAGTAGGCTTTATCCCGGAGATACAGGTATGGTTCATCATATGGAATCTGCCAATTTATTCTATCATATAAACAAAGCAAAAAAATTAAAAAATACAAGACCATCTCATTAGGTATTGAAAAAAAGATTGACAAAATCTAACACCTCTTCATGATAAAAGTCTTGGAGAGATCAAAGATACAAGGGACATAATTAAATATAATAGAAACAATATGCAACAAGTTGACAGTCAACATCAAATTAAATAGAGAGAAACAGAAACCAATTCCACTACAATCAGGAACAAGACAAAGCTACCCACTCTCTTCATATTTATCCAATGAAGTTCACAATGTTCTAGCCAGAACAATAAGAAAAGAAAAGGAGGACAAGGGTATTATTATTTATAAAGTAATGGGGGACTGGAGGCTGGTCCAATGGGGTGGCAACGGGTCACCCAAAGCCTTTGGCAGTTCCCCCTTGGTGGGTGGGAGACTGCAGTGGATGAGATACAGACAGATTTGATTTTCATAGAGAGATTGTATATAGAGTTTATTTAGTGGGCTATGGAGGGGAAAAGGAAGGGGGAAGAGGAGAGTTAGGACAAGAGAGATTTGGAGAGAGGGAGGAGAGAGGCAGTAGTTACCTCTTCAGAAGACAGAGGGGAAAAGAGAGAGTAGGGTAGAGAGAAGGCAGGAGATACATTTGCCATGGTGGAAGGGGTGTGTGTGTGAGTGGGTGGGGCTTGTCTCTTAAAGGGCAGGGTACCCAGTTTACAGACTAGGCCAGCAGACTATAACAAAGGGGATATAAATTTGAAAAGAAGTCAAATATTATTTTCAGATGACATGGTAATACATATATGTTACCCAAAAGATTCTACCAGGGAACTACTACAGCTGATAAACATGTTCAAGAAAGTGGAGAGTTATTAGATTAACTGAAAAAAAAAGTAACCATTGTTTATGTGGAAGCTCATCCCCAAGGCCCTGGTATCCATATACCCAAAAAGACTGGAATGTTCTAGAGAATGTTCCACCAAAAAAACCCTCCCCAATCTTATTCCAAATACAGTCAAATAACAGAAATCCTGCCAAATGATTATCCAGTCCCTAAGACCATTCCCTCAAGATACTTAAACAGTACCCCAGAAAACAGGCACATGGTTTTCCAGTCTTTCTCTTCCATCTCCTCTCTGGGGGAAATGGAAAATTATCCAGGAGAATTTTATCCATTAAACATGAATTTTTATAATTCATTATGATTTGGTCTGATTTGAATTGCTGCATCAGTGGAGAGGCTTATTGGGGTGCAGTAACTTCCTTTGAAGTTTCCACCTAGGAACTGTTTTCTCCCACAAATCCAGGGCCACATGGTGGTAAAATACCTTTCCCCCATACTTGCTCTCTGTCAAGCAAAGATCAGCTTTTGACTGGGTAAATTGTCCTTTCCAAGTCACTGCCTTAGAGGCCCAGGACCTCTTTCAATTTTGGGGGTGCCCTGCCAAAGACATAGCCATGTCAGTCCCCTGACCTGCCTTTGTTCCTTGGGTAACCTTTCTTCAAAAGATGTTATGTTCAAATGAATATTGGCATTGGCCTCCAACACCTTTTTTTTTTGACCCAAAGCCTATCACAGTTGATGGATTTTACTAGACTTTGGGTCCCTGCATAGACTTGTGACATGGGCACCTGCAATTTGAAGCCAGACCCTCATACACCCTTGGACTGCCTTTTATAAAATCACTTTAAATCAGAACTATGTGACACCATGTGTCCTGAATGTCTCATTTCTCTATTCACTAAGACTGAGCCTCAGTATATGCTTGACAATGGGGCACAATGGCCACCAGAGGAAGCTTTTGAATTTTTTAGCCTTCACGACCTTGAAAATTTTTGCTGGCATGGGGACAAGTGAACAGAACTCTCAATGTCTCCATGGTTTCTGGATATTGCACTCCTACCCTTCCCTCTATAGCCAGTGTCTCACAGAACCATTCGTGCAGGTTCAGGTAATGGCACCTCCAGATTCCCACCTATCTGGGAACTGTGATCCTTAAAATTCCTCCCTTGCCAAGTTACCTGAAACACTGGCCCCTCCCCTACTTCCCCAACCCTGTCTACCCACACCCCCTTTATGGGATCCACATGTTCAATTCACTGGTCAACATTCCTCATATTCCTCTTATACCCTCTTCCCCTCCTCCTTTCTCCCCTTCAGGACAAAGATCAAACACCAACAGCTTTCTTCTTAACCACCCTCCTCTCCTCCCCTTACTCTTACATGTAACAAACTATGTACTGTTCCTCTTCTACACATTGGCATAACTTCCCTTAATCCTCCCTGTTATCTTCTCATACCCAGTCTCTCCAAACTCCTGCCCTACTCTGCCCTCTCTGAGAGGTAGCTAGAGTGAATGGAATTGTTTGAATCCATACTCCCTTCTCTCTTTACGACCTTTCACAAAGAGAAAAGCAATTGGGTTCCTTCTCTGCTCTTCTGTTATATCAAGGAAATTTGTCATCTGTCCCAGGCCTATGACTTGATATGATATGTCCTCTATGTCACCCAGGCCTCCACTCTCACTTCTGAGGAGCAAACTTGAGTTCAGCCAGCAGCATGCCAGACCCACCTAATATCCCTGTGGGTGACATGGTGGTGCCAGCTACAGAATCATACTGGGACTATCCTTCAGAAAAAATAACTTGCTGTAACTCTAACTAACCAAGTGAAAAACCCGTGTGACAAAAAATTTGAGCCTTCAAAGAAAGGAGAAATCAGAAGACAAAAAGAGTTCCCATGGTCATTGTAAGGATTAAAGAAAAAATGCTACAGGATCCCTGGTGGCTGCAGCAGACCATGAGACCAAGCCACAGTTCCCCAAGCAGGGGCATGCAGCAGGCCCAAGAGCTGTCAGTCCCAGGTAGGGACAGTGCATAAGACCATGCTGCAGGTCTTCGAAGGCAGCTGGTCTCAGGTGGCAGGGGGCAGATAGATGGATAGGCATGCCATTCACAGTGAGGTTGAATATTTATTAAATGTGTTATGGAAGGGAAGGGGGAGAAGGAGAAGAGCAGAGATAGGGGAAGAGAGAAAGAGGGGGAGAGATAGAAGCTGCCTCTTTGAGAGGGAGACAGAAAAGGAAAAGACTCAGACTGCAAGCAGCAAGAAAGACCTGCCTGCCACAGTGGACAGGGAGGGAGTGGCCATGGCTTGTATTTTAAAGGGACAGAATAGATCATTACTTCTGCCATTCGAGATTCTTCTGTTACAAATTCTCTGTTTATATCTGTACCCCATTTTGCAATTGGATTATTTGGTTTTTGATGACTAGTGTCTTGGGTTATTTCTATATTTTGTACATAAGCCCTCTTTTGGTGTTAATAATCTATTTTTTTCCTAGCAATTTTCCAGTACTACTTCTGCAAGAAATACATGCCTGAGGCCTAGAGGATGGCAGTTAACCAGATGCTTCTTCACCCACACCTCCTGCTGAGTGTGAATTCACCAACTCCTGACTATCCCTTGCCACATTGCTCTACACCCACAAGAAGCTAACAGCTATTAACTGGCATACATATACCAAAAGATTTTAGAATGTTCAGGTGGAAGCTTTACCCTTAGTACCTCGTACCCATACATCCAAAGTTTCTGAAATGTTCTGGTGGAAGTTCCACCTCAAGTTCCCTCCCCCATCACTGTCAAAATGCAGCCATATCTCAGAAGCCCACCAAATGATGACCTCCTCCCCCAAAGACTTGCATTTCTTGTCATATAGGTCTTTACTTGCTTGGTTAGAATTACAGCAAGTTATTTTATTTTGAAGGATATTGTTTTTCTGATTTCTTTCTCAGGCTTTTATCATTGGAAAAAAAAAGTGAAAAGTTTCCAAACCCTGACAAGCCTCTCTGCTCATGCAGAAGTCTGAATCATACCAAATCAATCAAAACAAATTAGAATAAGACCAAGTTTAATGGATTAAATGCTTCTGGGTGATTTTCTAGCTCCCCCCTAACTCCAAGAGAAAACAGAAAAGAGAAAATGAAAAACCATATGCCTATTTTCTGGGGTTCAGTTAAAATACCCTGTGGATGTGATCTTCTTCCATTTTGTAGGCTGCTGTTTTGTCCTATTGACAGTGTCATTTACCTTACAGAAGATTTTCAGTTCCATGAGGTCCCATTTTTAATTATCAATTTTAGGGTCTGTGCTACTGGAGTTCTGCTTAGGAAGTTGTCTCATGTACCAATGTGTTTAAGTCTATTCCCAAATTTCTTTTCTATTGGGTTCTGTGTAACTGGATGTATGTTGAGGTCTTTAACCACTTGAACTTGAGGTTTTGCAGGATGGTAGATATGATTATATTTGCATTCTTCTACATGCCAACAATCAGATATGCCAGCACTGTATGTTGAAAATGCTTTTTTCTTTGTTGTATACTTTTGGCTTACATGTTAAAGATAAAGTGTCCATTTTTATGTGCACTTCTGTCTGTGTCTTTGACTGAATTCCATTGATCAATGTGTCTGTTTTTTGTCAATATCATGCTATTTGTATTACTATAGTTCTGAGGAGATGATGATACTTATAGAAGTTCTTTTTATCATACAGAATAGTTTCACTATCCAGAGATTTTTTTCCATACAAAGTTAAGAATTGTTCTTTCAAGGTTTGTAAAAAAAAAATTGTGTTGGGATTTTGATGGGGATTACATTGAATCTGTATATTTCTTTTGTCAAAATGACCATTTTTACTATGTTAATTCTACTGATCCATCGCTGTAATGGATTAATTAAAAAATGCCATGAGACCATGCTGAAGGTCTCCAATGGCGGCTGGCCCTGGGCAGGGAGACATACAGCAGTGGGCGAGAGACTGATGGATAGGCATGCCATGAAGAGTGAGGTTGGATATTTATTTAGTGTGTTATGCGGGGGAGAGAGAAGGTGAGAAGAGCAGAGGCACAGAGAGAGAGAGAGAGAGAGAGAGACAGACAGACAGACAGAGAGACATAGAGAGAAACAGAAGGGGGAAGGTTAGAAGTGGGGAGAGGCAGAAGATACCTCTTCAAGAGGGAGATGGGAAAAATGTTACTCTCCATAGACCCAGTGAGGCTAGATAACAAGGTAGAATCAAGGGAAGATTCATTTATCTCCCTAGGTATGGGAAACAGAAGAGACCTCCAAGTAGGCTGAGAGACGTTGTGCAAGGGAAATTTAGGGACCAGTATGGAAGGTGGGTGAAAGGAGAGATTACTGAAAGACATAACTAGAAAGGGGACCTTTTAAGGGTCAGGTAGAAATTGGATGGAATGGAAACTCCCAAGAATTTATAAGAATAAATCCAGCTAATACTGCTATCAATAGAAAATGAATATCCTGACCTGGTCATCTCATGTGATTAGACTGGTGATTATTCTAGTTGTCATTAGAGAGACTTCATCCAGTAACTGATGAAAAAAAATATAGAGACCGACAGCCAAACATTAGGTTAAGCTAGGGAAATCTTGCTGAAGGGAGAGAGGAAAGAATATAGAAGCCAAAGGGTCAAGGAAATCACAAGAAAAGAAAACAGATACAACTAGCCTGGCTCATAGGAACTCACAGAGTCTGAACCAACTGCCAAGGAATCTACCTATGGCTTGTTCAAGCCTTCTACCTATATGTGTCAATTGTGTAGTTCAACCCTGAAGGTGTAAGTCACAAACAATCCCACAGCAGTTTGGAATTATGATTAATAAGGTGGTATTTATTTAAATGGGAAAAAACTTACAGATCTCCGTCCCAGACAACAGCCTTCTGTGCAATCAGGAAGGAGTCTAGTCTCCGGAAGCTGAGCAGGAAGTAAGAAAGAGAGAGGAGGGAAGACGCCACTTTTTTAAAGAGAGAGACCACGC
>NW_004949153.1:747379-748902 GCF_000317375.1 Microtus ochrogaster | reverse complement strand
TTGGTATCTCAGCGACTATTGGCTGGAGCAGCGGAAGGACCTCCCACAACACAACCCATTTGTGTTTATACTAACAGGTGAAACAGGAGTTGTCCCTAATGCTTTGGCTATACTGGGAAATATATATATATGAACCCATTCTCTATACTGGATTGGCTTGCCCATCTCTAATACAATGAAAGGTGCTTATGCAGTCTTACCAAAACTTGATATAAAAAGCTTTGCTAATATCTATGGGAGTCCTGCCCCTTTCTGAACAAAAACAAAGGAAGAGTAGAATGAGACATGGGTGGGGGTAGATCTAATGGGAGAGGAGGAGGGGAAATTGTGATTGTGATGCAAAATAAGTAAATAAGTAAATAAATAAACAGGAGAAAACATTTTAAAAGAAACTATGAGCAATTAATGACATCTGTGTTAGGGAGAAGTAGCCTCCTCCATGGATTTGGGCCCTTATTGGTTATCTAATATAACAAAATTTTGAAATACATAAACACAAAACTATTCAGCAGTTTGTATTTATACATACAAAAGTGTGCGTGTTTGTGTTTGTGTGTGTGTGTGTCTGTGTGTACCTAACAATAATCAAAATAAAAAAGGTTATAAATTTGAGGGGAAATCTGGAAAGTGGTAAATAAAGGATATTTGCAAGGTAAAAGAGGGAGAAAAATTGGGGGAAGGTTGAAGGGTAGAGGGGAGAGGCAGGGAGGAGAGCAGACAAAAATGCAGAGCTCAATAACAATCAATAAAAAAAGAAAGAGGAAAGTGAAGGGGAAAGTGAAGTTATCTCCATTTTAATTAAAACTATATGCATTTTTTTAAAAAAGTAAATGAAAATGGTAATAATATCTGTATTAAAAAAGGAAAATTATTAATTGTTATACTAAGTGTGTAAATCTGAATTGACTTATGAAAATATTAGAACATGTACATTGACTTGTGTACATGAATATACCATGTCAAAACCCATTGATTGTATGATAACCTCAAAATATTTTTAAATAATACCAATTAAGGAAATACTCACAGCCCACTAAAGTAGAAAAATTATATAATCTTCAATTCTTGCAGGAAACTGCTGGTATAACCCAACAATTCTTTGTAATATACACTTTGTACATTGTAGTTTGTAAGGTTCACACATGTGGAAAGATCAATGATGCCTTATATCCCCTACAGTGGACATAGCCTCTTCTCTACACTGGAAGTTACCACAATGGAAAATATTTCCAGTTCAATTTGTTATGGGTCTTAGATCAATTACAGATTCACCAAACTGACGATTAACATCTTTTAATAAAGAAGAGGTGTTTATTCAGATACTGATACCAGGTGATACCTAGTGACTTGGGTCCCCTAATGTAGCACAAGTTCCCTTCCACCAGGGGTTTACAAAGGCAAAGGACACACATTAACAATTTGTTCTTGTAAAAGCAGGAGAGTCCTCTCCTAAAAAGTCAGCATTTGTTTACAGAAATGGAAACAGAACTGAAATAAAAATTAACCTTTGTCAGCCCATTACA
>NW_004949153.1:744022-746259 GCF_000317375.1 Microtus ochrogaster | reverse complement strand
CTTCATCCATTCTTCCATTGAAGGGCATCTAGGTTGTTTCCAGGTTCTGGCTATTACAAATAATACTGCTATGAACATAGTTGAACAAATGCTCCTGTCGTTTGATAGGGCATCTCTTGGGTATATTCCCAGGAGTGGTCTTCTCTTAAGCATAGAAAGTTTAATCTTTTAAACAGAAAGTTCGCCATAATGTTAGCCATCACAAGTTTCAGCAGGTTCCTCTGTATCTTACAAATAAGAGTGTAGTGTAGATAAAGATTAAATTGAACTGGAAATATTTTCCATCGTAGTTACTTCCAGTGCCTAATGTGTTTTAGATCTTTCATACATATAGGTTTCCATTTACATTCTCTGTATCCATTTGAGTATTGAGTATTTGTTGGTTTTTCAGAAGTAATGACAGGATAAATAAGTAAATCTGTTGATAAGTCATCTCTGACTATGAGAGGTACTGGTGAAGTTAAATCTTTGGCTGCACCTTGTGTGCTCAATTAACAGTTCTGACAAGCCACTCAGTCAAATCAGATCTTTTTATCACTGTCTTTTATAAAGTATGAATCTCTTTATTTGTGAATATTTCTAATGATTTCATCAAATCAAAGATGCTAAAAATGATTTTAAAATATGGATAAATTATTCTTTACAAAACCATAAAATGTGTAATGTAACACTGTCAAAAGAGTAAAAAGATGGGGCTGAAGACAGAAATCAGTGGTAGGAGCTTTGTCTAATAAGCACAACATCATTGTTTTGATGCTTAGCCCTGTAGAGAGGAGAAAAAAATGAAAGGCAAGGCAAGGTATAAGAGAAAGTATCTACAATTGATGTCTCATGAGCAAATTACTCTATGGAAAACAAAAAGTTTTTTCAATACCCCAAAATAACAAAGCAAGTAACTCAATTTGAAATTAGTCAAAAGTTGAATAGACTCGATTTTCCTTGATGTTTCATTCAACAGACCGGATTATGAAACTTCTCCAAAAGCCCATAGACTTAAGACTAGGATAGCAGTGTGACACTACTAGAAGATTGTGGAACTTTTAGAAGATAAGAAACAGCAGGAATGACTTTGGCATATTGAAGGGGTATCTTCACAGTTGATAGTGGAAAACTAGACCCTACTACTGTGCTTTATTTTATTGCCTGCCCATAAAACAATGGAATAATACACAGTCACACATGCACATAGACATACACACACACAAATACATACACACACACTCTCAGAGAGAGAGAGAGAGAGAGAGAGAGAGAGAGAGAGAGAGACATTTCATGATGCCTTGGCTCAGGAAATCACTAATAAAAGTGCCAATCAACTACACCCTGAAGCAACAAAAAATGTAAATCAAAAAAGACATCTACCCTCTTTAATTAATAATATCAAGTATTGACTTATATTGATGAAAAAAATGACTAGACCAGTGTACAAGCTCAAAAAAAAAAAAGAAAATTGGCACTAACACTCATCATTTGGGGGGAAATCAATGAGATAATATTCATTGATTAGAAAAATTTAGAGGAATGGAGAATGAAATCTTTGGACATCATGTGTAAAATAGACTCTGTATTTCCTCATGAGTGTAAACATAATTGTTATATGATGATGAATTAGTTTCTTTTATTATTATGTATGTGAAAACATTGAAACCAATGATAACATTACATACTTTAATAAATAAAGCACATTCTCTTTTTTTCTGTTACTTTTTTGTTGCTGTTGGTTGCCATTTTTATGTGCATGTGTTACATACCTGTGTAATGTTCAGAGGACAACCTGTGATGTTGGAGCATAACCTGAGAAAATTAAATCTCTCTTTCTGCCATGTGTGAATTCTAGGGATTGAACTCAAATACTTATGATATGTATCTATATTCATTATCATAGAAAAAATTGTCATTTGAAACAAAAGGGAGAAGTGTTTCATTTTTCCAATAACTAATAAATTGATAAAAATTGCACATATATACTATGGAATATAATTCACCTTGATGGAAATAGAAAACACTATCCTGAGTGAGATAATCCAGACCCAAAAAGATGAATATGAACCTTCGTCCGGAGATAGATGGAGACAGAGACAGAGCCTGCATCAGAGCACTGGCCTTAGCTCCCAAGAGCCAGTTGAAGAGCAGAAAGAGGAAGAAGTTGAGAAAGGAAGTCAGGACCATGAGGAGTTGGTCCACCCACTGAGACAGTGTGCCTGATCTATTGAGAGCTCACCAAATCCAGCTGGACT
>NW_004949153.1:738927-743690 GCF_000317375.1 Microtus ochrogaster | reverse complement strand
TATATATATATATATATATATATATATATATATATATTTCAAATTCATCCATTTACTAACAAATTTTACAGCTTCATTCTTCTTTACAGAAGGAAAAATTACATTGTATATATACATCATATTTTCAGTTGCTGTAGAGCTAAACAGATTCTATATTCAAGTTTGTCAGTAAATCATCAGAGAATCTGTATTTTCAAGTATTTCTGTGATAAAATTTAAGGTTTTGTGTAGATGCCTGACTGGGATAACTGGATAATAGAGTATATCTATTTCTAGATATGTGTGTAACCTCCCAACTGATTTTCAAAGTGTCTTGCCTAATACCCTCTCCCACCAAGTGGTCAGAAAATTTCCAGTTACCCCCCAAAACTATACCAGAATTAATTTGCAATTACTTTCTTTCTGGTAGCCATTCAAATTGAAAGTGATAAAAGCTTTAAATAGTTTGATTCTAAAGATAATAGACAATTTATTGCTTTTTTTAGGTGTGTTTGGACATTTGTACTGCTTCCTTTATGAATCAGCTGTTCAGTTGCCTAAGGTTTGATTTGTGTCATTCATTTTGTGGGGCTATTTTTTTTGTATTCAGATTTTTCTTTTGACTACAAGCTCACAGATAATGACATGGAGACTTCTTATTAATTATCAAAGCTCAGTATATAACTTAGTTTTGCTCCTAACTAGATCTTATAACTTAAATCAACCTAACATTCTATCTTGTGGTGTTACCACTATTCCACATTGGACCTCCTGTTTTCTCTCTATGTTTCCTGGAGTCTCTGGAGTCTCCTGTGTTCCTGGATTCTTCTTCCTCTTCCTTTCTCTCCCTAGAAATCTCTCCAATATGTTCTTCTCAGCTCTTGGCAATTCATATTTTTATTGTATCAATCATAGCAAATACATCTTCATGCAGTATATAAATATCCCACAATTTTCTTGATGTTTACTTTTTTGAGTAGCCAGATGTTCTTCATCTATGAGGGTTTCCTCTTAGACTGATTGATAGTTACTGTACAGAAGCATTTTAGTTTCATGAGATACTATTTACTAGTTATTGATCTTATATTCTCGATTACCAGGAATTTATTCCCTCAGTTTTACATCTGCATATATTGGAACATTTGCCATAACTTCTCCTCCAACAGCTTCAGAGTATCAGTTATAGTCTTGAAATCTTTTCTCCATTTGGAATTGTGCTTTGTACAGTGTGAGAGATAAGATTCTAGAATTAATCTCTGTGCAAATTACTTGCGCTAAGATTATTGGAGCAATGTCTGAGAGGAGATAAAAAACATTACAGCCATAGCAATAATGAGTTCATGGCAAGTTAAGTTTACCTTCATGAGACTGACCATGTCAATAATCAGTTATGGATGGGGAAGAGACTTAATGTTCCACCCTACTAAATGATTGGCTACTGAAATATTTAAAAGAGGGGGAGTCACTGTCTTCACCTGTGTGCCAAAATTACTTAACCCATTAAGCACTAATGGATGGTTCTAAACACATGTCCATGAAAAGGGCCTTGGTTAAACTCAGTGAGACACACACATAAGCATGTGCATGCAGGCATACACACACACACACACACACACACACACACACACACACACTCATAAAAGAAAGTAAAGATATGGATTTGCCAAAGGGATTTTTAGGGGGATGTGATAGTGATCATAGTTGAGGGTATTTATAATGCATTTTACACATTTTTAATGTCTCAGAGAACAATTAAATATATAAAATATCATGGGGAAAAGTTAATGAGATTCCACCAACTATATTTCTGTATTGCTATTGTTATTTACAATTTTGAGATAAAACAGCAAAAATATAAAACTTGCAAAACTCAATAATTTTAGGAAGAATAACACTGTGGCAGGGATAGTTATTTTGAGACTATGGATTTTTATTTGATATTTATAGTATTTGCCTTAAGAATATGCATTATCAAAAGAAAATATTCTTTAATATACAATAAAAATATGATTTCAGGGCTGTAGTTGCAAATATTTCTTACCACTTATGAATAAAAAATATATGGCATCTTATTTCACTTTGCTGTGCTTTTCATGATGAGATGTGCATCAAAATGTTTTTTGATAGTGCCTTTTTCTTCACAGGATACATTTTTAAAAACCATTATCCTTTTTGCAATTTTTTAGGTGATTTTACCCAGTTTATAACCCATTCAGAGATTACTATTATATTACCCACGTAATGAAAACATTTTTATGGATGGTGGGAAGAATCTCTGTTGTTATAACGTCATGCATTCTAAGTATATTCAGTTGATCTCAGATGTCAGTAGCTGAGGGGATGCATAAGTAAAATACCAGGAAGAAACAACACAGCACAAACATAATTTATTCATAACTTGTAACAATTGTTTCCTGTATCAAGCCACTATGAGTGCATGCCCCCTACAACCTGAATCAAAGAGATTTTTACTGGAACTGAAGAGAAGTCTCAGTGACTAAAAGCACTTCGTCTTCTAGAGGGCCTGAATTCTATTCTTATCACACACATGACAGTTCACAATTCCAGTTCTAGGGTACTCAATTCCCACTTTTGGGTTCTGTAGGCATCAGGAACGTATGTAGTATACAGACACACATACAGAAAAATACACATAAAATAAAGCAAAAATGATTTTAAAACATTTTCCTTTATCTGTTTTAAAGGTTATATTTGAGGTATAATTTTTACAACTTCTATTTTCTTTTGTCTCTTAACTCTCTGACTCTCAAATAGATTCCAGCATTATAGTTCTCCACACAGGTTCATTAGCACACATATAATTTGAATTATATTTTCCTTAAAAAGTGACTTTCATTTATTCTTCTTTTTTATATAATATTTACCTACCAAATAAAAGGATTAAGTGGAGGATTCTTGTTATTTTTTCCTTTCCCTGTGCAGTTCCTCTGATACACAAAATCTTGCTAGTCAGACACCCATGTGTCAGTTGCAAATCTCATTATGCAAAACAGCAGACATGCAACTTTTGTGTTGATTTGTCTACAATCCTTTCATATTTAATTAGTCTCAGAGATTGAGTATATTCTCTAATCTTTACCTATTTTTAGAATCTTTCCATAACTACAAGATGTACCCCTCTCATAAAGCAGGCACCTCACTTTACATCATACAGAATATTATGGTACATTGAGGATCTCTACAAAGATACTCTGGCTTCTGATTCCTTAACTTTAGTTACTCGCTTTACTACCAATAGAAAGCCCCTTACAACTATTAGCATAACAAGAATGCACATAAGCACATGCCATTTGGAGCAAAATATCATGTTTTTATTACCCTAGCATTATGAAGTTCCACATCAATTGCATACTTTGATGACCTCAACACTAGGCACACAATATCTCCTGCAATCTTCATTTTTGCTTCTTTTGTGACCTACATTGGCTGCTAGTCATGGTTAATTAAATTCACCAGGTTAATTAAAAATAGATTTTCACTCCTGGTAAGGCACAAATAACAGAACAAATTCAAATCAAGTCCAATCTGGTGAACTTTTATGTTTGTATGGATTACTTACAGAGATTGGGGGAAGGATTGCTTACATGAATGTGTCACATACACATAGTTTCCTCACTTGAAAGTCACAAATTACCATGGAAGCTGCATCATAGTATCTTCCTGTCAGTAAAACTTCACATTTTTTGTACTGTAGCATCTCCCAATATCTTTTGTTCTGGTGTAAATATGAAGAAGTGTCACGGCCACCCTTGTTCCACAAGGATGACGCGACCACCGGAGCTCTTCTCACTGCAGTTTATTCCAGGACCTTTATTCACTCTCTCTCTCTCTTTTCCCCTCTCTCTTTCCCTCTCTCTCCGTTGAACTCTCTCCTCTCTCTCTCCAGGCAAACCTCTCCCAGCCCCGAACTGCCAGGTGGGCATTGCCCATAGATTCACGCATATGCAGGCAGCTGATAATTATTGCGTTATCATAGCATAAGTCAGGTCTTAGCCATCTCAGGAGTTGATTATACATCTCCATCAGGTGTGATTCCATGCAGCTCACTACAAAGAAGTGATAGTTTGAATTCCAGGTGATTGCCTTCTGGTCTTTCCCTACTTCCTTTTACTAAAGAGTGTTAACAGCTATATCACTATCATCAAAGACCTAGATAATACCGTATTATCTTTCTCATTATTGTCCACAGCTAACTGGCCATGGATAACTTCATCATGTTATTCATATCAATGGGATAAACCTGCTATGCCTGAAAGGGAAAAGTCATACTAAAACATATTCAACATAATAAAATCAAAGTAATTGGCTTCATATTGTCAGAACATATGTTTTACTTGCTATGGGAATTACATATTTAATAACATGTTGTGTTACTGTGACATTAAAGACTACTTTTTAAAATTATATTCATTCATTTTGTGTATGTATGTGTGAGGAAGTCATAGGCTACTAAATAAAGCTTATTCTCTTCCACTTAAATTCACATTATAAAGTGTGGCAAAAAGTTCCTTTAACTATTGAGAATTTCCAAAGACCCTTTATTTATTTTTAAAATAGACAACACTATACTGAGTGAGGTAACCCAGACCCAAAAAGATGAACATGGGATGTATTCACTCATAATTGGTTGCTAGGCATAAATAAGGGTCACGGAGTCTACAATGGTGATCCTAAAGAAGCTAAGTAAGAAGGTGAACCAAAGGAAAAACGCATAGTTATCCTCTTGGCTATGGGAAATAGACAAAATTGCCTGGGAGAAAATT
>NW_004949153.1:734489-738058 GCF_000317375.1 Microtus ochrogaster | reverse complement strand
GCTTAAAGAAAATAAATTACCACTTCCATATATGGGCGCTCTAATTCATTATCCAGTGCAGTATGGACAGTTCCTAAATCAAATACACATGAATAACACCAGGTATACTTATCAGTTTGTGTTCAAATATTTGTGTATATATATGTGTGTGTGTGTGTGTGTGTGTGTGTGTGTGTGTAATAATAGTTAAAAATCCATAAACTTGAAAGGAGAGAGGAAGGACACATGGGAAAATTTAGGAGGAAGGGACATGGTAAGACTTGGATCAAAAAAAAGGAAACAGGAATTATAAATTGGTTTTAATTAAAATAAAATGTGACACACACCTATTCCTGCATTGGCTTTTGTCATACACATTATTGTATCTTTCAATGAGGAATACGCAAGCATCAGAGGCAAGATACTATTGTGGGAGAGGGTAATATAGAGGATATAATATGTGATGAGCTGAGTTATGGAAAACAAGAACACTTAGCTAGATTTTGAAAGAGCTGATTAATTTCAAACCAAAAAATTAAGTAACAATTATGGCTTTAATCACATTGAGGTTTGACAAATATAGTATTTTTTTAAAAAAAATTGAGTATATCAATTTCTTCATTCGGTTTTTCCTTATTGAATGACACATAACTTCAGGACAAGCAATCTTATTATTAAAGCCCCTAAATAAAATGTTGGTAATAGTTTCAAGCTTTCTACCTTTCTTCAAAAAAAAAGAGTGATTTGCTAGCATATGTGAAGATTATAGCTTACAGTCTTGATAAAGAAACTCAAAATAATAGAGCTTGATCTGGTAAGACAAAGCTATTTCAGAATATAGAAGGTCACTGGCTCAGTTTTGAGTAATACTCTCCTGTAGTTCATTATGGTTTCTAGACAAAGCTTTATGTAGTATATTGATTAATTTTTTTGCATTTCTGATGCATAGATGAGAAAAATCATCTGAAATGAAAGTGTTTTAGTCAATGTATTCTTGCTGTGAAGAAGCACGATGACCATGGCAGCTCTTATAAAGAAAATATTTAATTTGTATGGCTGGCTTATAGTTTCAGAAGTTTAGTCCATATTGTCATGGTGAGAAACATGGAGGAAGGCAGACATATGTAATGCTGGAGACGTAGCTGAGATTTCTACATTATGGATCAGCAGGCAGCAAGAAAAGAGAGACACTGGGCCTAGCTTGAGCATTAGAAACCTCAAAGCCCATCCCCACTGATACATGCCCATAAACAGGGCCATATCTACCCCAGCAATGCCACACATCTTAGTAATACCACTTTCTGCTGGCCAAACATTCAAACTATGATCCTATGGGGAGCTTTCCTTTTCAAACAACCATCAGAAGAATTAATTTTAGCCTTATAGTTTCAAAAATTTTGATCTATGATCAGGTAACTGTTGTTTCTGGTCTAGGAAGACCATCATGGCATGGGGCATGTTAGGGAGCAAAAGAACTCAAATCCATACATTCAGGACTGAGAGAAAAATAAAATTTAGAAACAAGGTACATAATTCCAGAGCAACACCCCCAAAGATCTACTTTTTCCAATTAAAATTCTCCTACTCTTTAACATATTCCTAATAGCTACATTGCATTTTGAAAACATCAACACATTAATCCACTGATGAAGTCAAAGCCATCATACTAGAAGTCTTTATTCAAGCCTGTCAAATGACAGGCAAACCCTAAACATGTGAAGCTCAGGGAACATTGTTTATTCAAAGAGTTACACTTGAAAGAGGTTTTACCAATAAAACTTATCAGATGAGGACTTCGTAGCTGTCTTTGTTCGTATAGGATTACACTCAGTTTGATGTAGTTTTGCACTGAAGATTTTATGTGTTAGTAATCTTGTATTATAGTGTTCAAATCTCAGGCCATGGAAAAGCATGAACCTCCCCATTTGTACTGCATTCTCCTCTAGAATGGATTAGTGTATTTAGAGTTGTGCAGAGAATATCTGTTTATATTAGGTAGAAATATGATCTTACTATTGCCTTTGTTTGAAGAATATAATTGAGGTGTTGAATTTGGAATACTAAGTTGATAAATAGTGGACTGTTTGGGTGCACGCATCAACTTGACTAGACTATGAAACTCAATTTGGTTGTATGATTGTCTATGTGTTTCCAGAACTTGGGAGATGTTGAAAAATGACTAACATTCAAATCAGTAGTCTCTTGTAAAGTTGATTCTTCTATGTGATTTAGGTGTTCCTCAAGTATCGATTCATCACTGAATTACTTGATATGCAAATTGGGGGCTTCAAAACCCAACCCATTCATTCTCCACATATATACATACATATTATATATAAAATATGTGCACATCCTATTTCTGTTTATCTGAAAAACTCTGATAAAAATATATTTGGGTGTTTGTCTTATTAGTTTCCTTTCTTGTTCTTAGAAAACCACATGATGAATAATTTATACAGGACAAATTTTTATTTGACTCTTGTTTCTGAAGACCAGAAAGTTCAAAATTTAATAACCTTATATGGTACAGTTTTTCTTTCAGATTGAGACACTGATGAATATCAGGGTGAGAAAGAGCAAGCTTAGTCTTCATCTGTCCCAAACCTCATTTGGTCTTGGAGATTTTACTCCCACACCTCAACTAATCCCCAATCCTTGCAAAGTCAGCTCTAAGTATTTTAAGCATATGACTTTAGGTATTAATATTTCATCATATGAATTCTGGAGAACATATCCCCGAAGATACTAGGAGTAATTGCAACCAAATGTAATATCATAAAGAATATGCGCTGGAGAGATAGTTCAGAAGTTAAGAACACTTGCTACCCTTGCAGAGGATTAGAGTTTGGTTCCCAATATTCACACAGGATTCCTGGAGGTCCAACACCATCTTCTGGATTCTGGGCCCCATGCACACACATGGTGAATATGCATGGATATAGGTAAAACATATAAACATAAAGTAAAAAAATAAGTATTTTTAAAAAGAATAAATTCTTTTTAGATACCTGTAAGTGTGGGATTTTAAATGCAACTCAAGTATAGTTCAGTGGTGAAATGTATACTTAACAATGCAAGATCTGATCCGATTAAAAGAAAAAATAAAACAAATTGCATTTTCATTTGTATAGAATGAAGCCTCTGTTATAAGCTGTGTCTGTCAATAAAATGTACTATGAAATGGAGCAAGTTTTGGAATGAGTTGATATGAAGAAACCCAATGTATCAGTAGATGTATGTTGCTGTGATAAAACACAATGACCAAGAAAACATTTAGAAGAAAAGGTTTTTATGGGGGGAGCAGGGAAAAGATGGTTTTGGTTCCAAAAGAATAAGTGTCTATCATTTAAGAGAGACATGGTGGCAGGAGCAGGAGACTGGGGAATCATATTGAACTACAAATCCAAATTCTGGTGACATAATTCTTCCAACAAGGTCATACCTCCTAATTCTCCTATACCATTAAGGACCTAGTATTTTAGTGGTGGTGGTTCACAACTTTCATCACAGAACTTGGTAGGCTGAAGCAGGCAGATCTTTGTGATTTGAGGCCAGTCCAGTCTACAGAGTGAGTCCCCCCAGTACAGCCA
>NW_004949153.1:730455-734223 GCF_000317375.1 Microtus ochrogaster | reverse complement strand
CAACAAGAAAAAGGAACAAGTATCTAAATGTCCAAGACTAGGAAGGCACCTTTCTCATTCAAACTATCATATATGTCGACAGATATAAAGGACATGAATGATAGCACCTTTCTCCAGATCAGTGTTCAGCAGTCAGTGTAGCCTGGCCTGCAGAGACATTGCCAACTTTGGTCATGATTATCGAATATTTCTATCCAGAATTACTTCATAATAAATAGAGAATGATTATACCTTGAAATTCCTGCCAGCTATACATTCCACATTCTCTTTGTCAATTACATTCAATTATATAAAACATATGTATTATGATGTCATGGTTTCATTAGCTACAATCATTTGGTTTATGAATACTTCTTCTATGCCTAACATGTGACATTAAGTGACTGGAGCTTTGTTTGGATTAGTAAATAGAGAGTGGACAAAAATCTTAATAAAACATCACATGCAGTTGTCCTTGTCTTACCCTGACAAATAAATAGAATATATGAATTACTAAATAAGAAACAATAATAGTAGTATGCCTTTGGGTTTAGAGTACATTAAAATTTAGAGTTCTTATGAAAAACTCTTTTAAATTAATCATAATACTCCTAAGTATCAAATAAATAAGAAAGTATCTGGGATAAAAGAGAAGAGGAAAGCAAGCAGGATAAATCATTTGTCACTACAATGGTATTTTATAGACATACCATAAAACAGACAATGTCTTATGGTATCTCTTATAAATACATTTGGGAAACTAAAAGAAACCATGTTTGTTGAAATAAGAGTTTTGTGACTATGTTAATATTGTACTTCAAAAAATAAATAAATATACAAAAATATATTTGTATCCCATTAAACACTTCTGTTATCAGAAAAGAAAATCAGAGAGTGGTACCCAATATTTAAATTGAATCAGTTGAAGAAAATATTGTCAAGGTTAAGAGATGGCTCATCACTTAAGTACATGTGTTGCTCTCTCAGAGAACAGACCCACACAGAAGCTGAAAATAATCATTAACACTCACTCTAGAGGATAAAATGCCTGCCTCTGGCCTCTGTAGGCCTTTTCATATACATTTTGCACATATATAATTATAGGAAAATACTCATAATCCTAAAGAACACGTAAATCATTTAAAAAGGAAAAAATTGCTAACTTAAAGATATAGAAAATGCCTTGACTTATGATTGTTATGTTATATTACTAAAAATATTCAAGAAATTATCATGTTAGAACATGGAATTTGGGTTAATGTAAACCTCTGTTTAATGGTCATAGTAATTCATGTATGGTTCCAGAATAAATTATATCACATCCTCACTCTTTGTGGTCAGAGATGTTTTGTGTTGACATGATGTAAATACTTTGTGAACTTCATATGGTAATGCAAGTCAAAGTTACAATTTATTTGAAAAGATTTCTTTTGGACTCAAGCTAGCAAGCTTTTCTAACAGGTGATCATAATTAATAAGCAAATATTTAGTTGCTGTTTAATATCTAATTTTGAAGTTGTAACAATGTACCTGGATTATAGTAATTACTTTTTGTTTATTTCTTTTTTTGATATATTTTTGACATATTAAGACTAGAAAGGGAGGTTTTGAAAAATACTAACTCCAAGACATATATTATTTTATTTTTAATAATATATTTTTATTCTTTGAAAATTTCATATATTTATTTTATTATAATTATCCACCAATATATATCAATAATTAATTTTGTGCTCAAACCCCACTCAATAAAGACTTCATATTTCTTTTTACTGTAATTAATAATCCCATAATCTGATTTAGTATATGTATGCAATGCCTAAATAATCATGAATGTATAGGAGCAGGCACCAGAGATGAAGCAACCAGCTATAGCTATATTCTCAAAAGAAAGTGACATTTTGTTCTACAGCAGCCATCAATGTCCACTAGCTACTCTGCTAGGGATGGGAGCTTGTGATCCTTTTCCCCATATATGCTAGAAGTTATGACTATCTTGATCTTGTACAGGTAAGCACAATTACTATGGGTTGACATATATAATATTTATGTCATACCCAGAAGTCAGCATTTTACAACTCTCCTCTTCAACTCCTGCATCTTACATTCATTCTATCATATTCTTCTTAATATTTAGTTTGTAAGATAATTTAAAATATCTTTAAATAGTTTGGACAGAAATACTCTGCATAGGTAAACAGTGCTCCAATTCCCAGAAAATATGGATTATTAAATAAAAATTTGCCATCAGGCACAGGGAACCTTCATATGAGCTATTGGTCCAATGTAGACAGAAGTTTCTGTCCCACCCAGTTCTGCAGCTCATCAGCCCCAAATAAATACAAAGAGACTTATATTAATTATAAACTGTTTGACCTATTAGCTCAGGCTTATTATTAACTAGCTCTTACAACTTAAATTAACCCATAATTCTTGTCTATGTTTAACCATGTGACTTGGTATCATTTCTCAGTGAGGCATTCCCACCTTTTTCCTCTACATTTGGCTGGTGACTAACTCTCTGCCTTTGCTTTTTGCAGATTCTCTTGATCTTGTCACCTCACCTATATTTTATGCCTGGTTAATGGTCAATAAGTGTTTAATTAAACTAATACAAGTGACAAATCTTTGATATGTATAAGAGCATTATTTTACAGCACAAGAACTCTGAATCTAATCTCCGTTTATTAGGGTTTTTTTTTTTTTTTTTTGATGACCATTATCCAATACGATTCTGAAACAACTCTCTAACCACAGAAAAAGAACCATAATCCATTTTTGGGGGGAATGTGGGTGTAGTTTTCTAGGTTTATATCTGCTGATTGGGGTAACTAATACCCTTATGGGGATCCAAAGAAAATTTAGGATTATTTTTAAGTCTTGACTTGAGTGTTTTGTGAGGAAACTTTAACAAATATATTATGAAACATTTGAACATCTGGGCATCTGCTCTCATTGGAGAATATTTAGGGGGTCTTCCTTGATCAAACCAGATATTGCTTAACCCAGAATCAATCCACAGCCTCTAATTTCTTGAAATGAAAACAAAAGCAAAACTTTTCCCCAAAGTGGCATATCTTTTTACGTAAATTTTGAAATCAAGTCATTTTCCAAATATATAGGTTAAATACAGCAGCACTTATAATGAAATGTCTTTTAGCAGCTATTGTTCCTTCCTCAGCAGTCAACAATTCAAAGACAAGAAAATATCATAGACTATTCAGATTTTTTGTGTATTTTTCATCTTTACATGCTTTTTTCTTTTACTCTATTTCTTTTCTATTCTTTTTTTTTGAGATGGTTTCTCTGTATATCTTTGGCTATCCTGCAACTCACTCTGTAGACCTGACTGACCTCAAACTTACAGAGATCAGTCTGTTTCTGCTCCGCAAGTGCTTAGATTAAAGTCATATGCCACTACAACAGACTACTCTTTTTCTTTAATGAAGGACATTCTCTTTCCACTTTCTTTTCTCTCCCAAGCTTACCAGTATTTTTAAACACACTATAAACCATATGCAGGTGGTTTTTTTTTTATTTTATTCTGATTTTACTGTATATCTATCCTTTTCTGAACACGTAAAGCTTTAATCTGCTAAGAGATATGGCTAGGATTAAAATTGCAGGCTTTGTGGCTTGCTCCACAACATTCATTGGCTTCCTGAGATTCTAGCTTCATTAAGGAACTACAGATAAGAGCCACTTTTGTTGCCACAACTCTATAAAGTTTCTAGGTCCATACCATCACCAGACAAAAAGGCAACCCACTGACTGGGAGAAGATCTTCAC
>NW_004949153.1:721459-722671 GCF_000317375.1 Microtus ochrogaster | reverse complement strand
AGTGGGAGGAAGGGGAGGGAAATGGGAGGATGGGAGGAGGCCGAAATTTTTTTCCATGAAAAAATAAATATAAAAAAATCACTGGGCGATGGTGGTGCACGCCTTTAATCCCAGCACTTGGGAGGCAGAGGCAGGTGGATCTCTGTGAGTTCGAGACCAGCCTGGTCTACAGAGGTAGTTCCAGGACAGGGTCCAAAGCCACAGAGAAACCCTGTCTCGAAAAAAAAAAAACCAAAAAAAAAAGAAAAAAAATCACTGAAAAAAAATTTTGGTGGCCGAGTCTCTGATAATATCTGCAAGGTTTTTGCCATTTAACTCTGAGTCAGGAAGTCTTTCATAAAGGAGCCATACCTCTACTTACTGCCAGCAAACAGAGCCTACTGAAGAAAAGGCAGTTACCAGGAAGATGCACTTGATATAGTTATTATCTTTCTAGAATTATTTTTATTTCAACTTTCTCAAGCTTTATGTAAAAATACTTGCCAAAGGTTTAGACATCATTTAGAGACAGATGTTTCTATAAACTGGTCCTGAATCTGTTCATTTCCAAAGAAAAAATAGGCTTATATTAATTATAATATTATTGACCACTTAGCTCAGGTTTATTATAAACTAGTTTTTATTCCTTAAACTGAGCCATAATTCTTGTCTATGTTTAGCCATGTGTGATGTTGTACCTTTCCTCAGTGCAGCATTCTCATCTGGCTTCTTCTGCATCTATTTGTTGCCTGACTCTCCGCCTTTCCTCTTCCCAGATTCTCTCAGTCTGTTTGGCCCACCTATACTTCTTTCCTGGCTAGTGACCGATTGTTGTCAGAGGTTTAGGCCCACCAGGTCCCACAGCCATTTATTCCCAAATAAACACACAAAGACCTTCATTAAATATAAACTGATTGTCCTATTTGCTCAGGCTTCTTATTAACTCTTACAACTTATATTAGCCCTTAATTCTTCTCTATGTTGCCACAAGGCTTAGTATCTTTTTCAGCGAGGCAGTCATATCTTGTTTTCTCTTTGGCTGGGACACAAGATCAGACTAAGCTTCCCTCTTCCCAAAATTCTCCTGTTCTCATTGCTCCGCCTCTATTTCCTGCCTGGTCACCTTGCCTTTACTTTCTGCATGGCTATTGGCCAATCAGCATTTTATTTAAAATAATACAAGAAAGAGGGTATAGACCATTATCCCACAGCACTTCCCCCATTTAAAAAAAA
>NW_004949153.1:699599-721359 GCF_000317375.1 Microtus ochrogaster | reverse complement strand
TCCATAACAACTTGCAACCAACATTTTAAACAAAGGAAAATATCCATAGTCCATTTTTGGGGAATGTGGGTGTGTGTTCAGGATACTTTCTGCTGATTGGGGGCACTGATCTTATTGGAACCTAAAGAAAATTTAGAGTTATAATCAAGTTGTGACTAGATTATCCTGTGATGCTTGATTATCTTAGGCTGCACTCTTGAATCTATTATGGATGTAGAACTCAGAAACTGGACCATCTTCTCCTATCAGAGATTTCTCAGGGGATCTCCCTTGATCAAACCTGATTTTTCTTAACCCAGAATGAATCCACAGCCTCTCATTTCCTTTGGAAACAAAAGCAAAACCTCTCCTCCAAAGAAACACAACTTTTTTTTTACTTCAATTTTGAAGTCAAAAGTTATTTTCAAAATACCTTTCTTGGATTAATTCAACAGTATTTTAAACAAATATCTTTTAGCAGATACTGCTTTTTCCTCAGCATTCAAACAAAATAAAGTGAACATAATAACATACATTATACAGACTCTTTATGTATTTTTCACCTTTATTTGGCTTTATTTTAACCTTTATTTCTTTTATTTTTATTTTTAATATTTGGCTTTTTGAGACAGAGTTTCTCTATGTATCTTTGTTCTGGAACTCATTCTGTAGACCAGGCTGTCCTTGAACTCACAGACATTCACGTGCCTCTGCCTCCCAAGTGCTGGAACTAAATGTGTGTGCCACTACACCTTGAAATCACAGAGATTTGTCTGCCTCTGCCTCCCAAGTGTTGGGATTAAAAGTATGTGCCACCACACTCAACTATTCTCTTTCTTTATTTTAATGACTTTTTTTCTCTTTCATTTCAAGCCTACATGTATTTTTTAACACACTGTAAACCATTTAGAGGTTTTCTTCATCCGAATCTACTTTTACTGTATATCTCTCTTTTGCTGACCTCATGGGTCTTTAATTTGTTAAGCAATATGGATAAGTTACAGCTGTGGCTTTGTTGGCTGAATCCAGCCCACTCCTTAGCTTTCTGAGATTTCAGCCTCATGGTTGTGGTACCAGATGGAGCCATGCTTATTGCCACAATTCTATGATGTTTCAAGGTTTATGCTGCCACCAAGAAGCTAAAACATACTGTACATAAATATTCTATCTTGCTCAAGGTATTGTACCTTTACAGCTCATTTAAAATGTAATGCACATTTCTAGTCATTATTACCAAATAATTAGGACAATATGGAATTCAGGTTAATAATTGTATAATAATTGTTAATAACTTGTAGTCATAATAGGTATGTTTCAAGGTTAAAGAAAGATGAATATTAAACATGTCATCTTCAAACACTTCAGAGGTCTATAGAATATAACATTTAAGATGTTGTAATTACATAGGTACTTTTTTTTATGACATTGAGACATGTCTGCTCCTAATTCAGAGAAGACAATCACATTGAAGAAAATGCACATGGAGTTCACTTTCTTTGTGGCAAAAGTAATCCATTGGGCATTAATGTCTTTGACTTCACTGTTAACAGTATGCTGTCCTCATTGGATAAGCAGGACACAAAAGAAAGTAAATGCCAAACATTGTCAAGATAGGGCAGGGATCCTTGACTGCTCTTCAGGCTGGAGAGTTTGGGGAAGGGGGAGGGAAATGGAAAGCAGAAGTGGGGAGGAGGCAGAAAGTTTTAATAAAAAATAAAAATTCAAAAGAATAAAAAGAAATGGATGAAAGAAGCAAGAAGAAAGCAATGGTCAAAATGACAAGAACAGGTCATTACCTAGAAACAATAACATGGAATGCAAATTAATAAAATCCTCTGTATAAATAAAAACAAGATAAGGAAAACAACTTCAGAATATCTTGATTCAGAAAATAGTATGTCTAATATGCTAGATCTATAGTCCAAAAATAGATACCCCAATGTTGCAGCGGAACTTTGAGTGACTGTTCAGGTAGCCAACTGTTTCTGTCATTTCTTACATGTTTTGTATGTCATTTGGTTGCACTTGCTGCTTACTCAGTTAATATTATTTCCTTCTTGGCTCTACGAGGGAATTGAAGACTAAGTACAGTTTTCCTTGTTTATATAGTTATATATAGTTAAAGTTTTCCTTATTTATGTGAGAAACAAAGAAAGTAATGATAGAAAGTAATTAGGTACAAGACTTTGAACTCACCAAGACATACATATGGAGTATTTTCTCTAAATTTGTCAAATACAAATGGACTGGACATTGAAATGTATTTATTGCCTGTATAAACTGTATATAGATATTGGACTTTTAATATATAGTTTTTCTAATATTAGTTATAGTCTTCTTCATTTTAGACATAAAGGAGGAATATAGTGATATGTCATTTATATTTTAATAAATAAAGATTGCTGGAAGATCAGAGAGTAAAACAATTGCACTAATCAGCCATACAGACCAGGCAATGGTGGCACCCACAGTTAATTCCAGTAGTCAAACTAGTGTGCCATAGAAAATGGACAGTAGTGATGCACACATTTAATACCAGCACTAGAGAGAAATATAAGATGGGAGGAGACAGGTTTTAGTCTCTGTCTTATTCTGAGGATTCCTAGAGGCTGGATTGACATTTTCAGACTGAGGTAGAGGTACAATCCAGTGGCTGTCTGCTTTGCTTTTCTGGTTTTCAGGTTGAACCCCAATATCTGTATCTGGGTTTTTATTTTTTTATTTTTTGTATGGGGACAATCAACCACTTCCTGATGAAAAAAAAAAAAGGTGCTATGTTTGGTCTTAGACTAAATGCTTGAGGCACAAATAAAAAATGATTTTCTGAGTAGTTTTGAGTCTTGCATTGCATAAAGATTACATCTTTGGTAATATAAGCCTGATCAAGAATACATTACTGGGGAAATTAGAGACCCTAGAGATTAACCTTCTATGTTTTTTTTTAACTGGCTGTGCTGTTAAAGTAACACTCAAATATTGATATTTACACTCATGGATTTTTGTTATTCCCAACAATTGTCAGAGAAGCTTCTGTTTATAGTGGGTAATGGTTAATATCAATGCATAACAGTTCAAAACCCTAAAAATAACTGATTATGAATACTCATCCATAAATGGAACATTGATGTCAACTTCCAACCAGGCCAAATTTAAGATAATTGTCTCTTGTTGTATGACTTAAACATTACATTTTTAAACAGAAATATATATAACTATAGTTGCAAATAATTCTGAGTTTCTGTATTATTTGTGAAAATAGTTTCAGAACAATTTAAATAGTCTTATGCATGTGCAGATAAAATATTTGTGGAGATTAGTGCAACAAACCTAAAGAAACTCAATAACAGTCAGAAAAAAATATTGTCATTATTATTCCTAGCTTACTTATTAACCATAGCATGTTAAAATATAAGTTTTATACAACACACTATGTTCTGTTCCAAAGTGAAAATTCCACAATGATTTTATATGAAGAATAATGTCCTCTTGGTAGGTTTTTCTTTCAATTGCTGTCATAGCAAAGCATTATTTGTGTATCAGTAAGGCAATCATTTCCAAGAAAAAAAAAAAACCTCTTAGAAGTTAAGAAGTGATCTTTATCACTACTCTAGATCTTTTCATTATCTCAGAATTTAAAAGCCATGCACAGGAACATGTAAGAAACTGTAGTATAAGATGTTGCATTATACAGTAAGAGAACCTGTTAGTTACAGGGAAAGGAACTAAGCATTGTGTCATTTAAAAGTTTTTACAATTAAAAGTTTTATTCCTAGAGGAGCTACAAGACAATTAAATGAAATGCTAACAACAAATTAAATGCTTTATAGGTCAATCATCCCATTAGGTCTCTTTAGGGAAGCTGTTTTCATAAAAAACTTGCCATAACCTATTTGCATAATGATCCCATCTTAACTGTTCCTTCTGCTCTTTTATGCCATGTTGTTTATCCTGATGCATGACTGATATAGTAAGATGTAAAGGATATAAAAGCTGCTATTTAAAGCAAATAAAATTTGCAAAATTCAGACATAATAAGCTAAGCATATTAAACCTGACACTGAGCCTTTAAAAACCATAGCTGTGATTTGATTAAAAAAAATGATATTTCTTCTCATGCACTGACAACAACAGAGTAGAAAGATAAAGTGATTACATAGATATCTACTGAGAAAACAAAAAGCAAAATGAAACAAAAGAGCTTTCCTATGGAAGAAATTGGTATTTGAGCATATAACTTTTAGCATCATTCACCTACACAGCCTGAATAAACTTTGCATTTTTTTGGTCCATCATTTCACTTTGTTTAGTAGACACACACACACACACAAACACACACACACACACACCATAGAGTATTTGAAAGCATATTTTGGTTATGAATTATGCATGTTATGGTGTATATATGTATGTAAGTATTCAGAGTTTCAGGGTTTTAAGCATATATAGACAAAATGTTTTTGGAAGCAAATTTAATACCCTTAAACTAACTTCCAATAATAAAATCATTCCCATCTTTAATATATTTTTCAGTGAACTATATTTTATATAACACATTACTTTTACTTAATAATTTATTTTAATGTGCTAGAGTATATGTACCATGTGTTTTCTTGTGCATGTGTGGGAATGATTTATCTACGGATCTTTCTTAGGCCTCTCTTTGACTCTATGTTAAATATAAATGCCACTGGAAGAATTTAGATGAGATTCAAAGTGCATTTTATCAAGTGGGAAAAGCTTATTTCAGAGGGTAGGAAAGCACAAACTCAAGCGATAAGAGTTGAAAATGTTCAGATGTGCCATTGTAGAGAAGAATACTTTCAAACTGGGCAAGCATGGGCAATAATAGTCAAAGATTCTATTGTGCTGGCTTAATTTTAGAAGGTTTAATCATATTTTAAGTTCCTGGGATATACTGCTTTGCAGAGGGTCACTTTTGTTATTTGTTTTCCTTGAAAGTCAGACAATGCCATTTGTATTGAGTCTCATAGGAAGGAACACATTGGATATGTTTGCTCTTTGTCATACAACTTCATGTAAGTTAGGAACCTTCCAAAAGTTTAGGTCTCCTGGAAATCAGGTTTAGATAGTTAAAAATTAATGACCTTCCTGGAAGTTCATAATGTCCCCATCTTTCCTCAGGGCTAGAGTCATATATAAGTTAACATTCCTCTGACCTGTTATGAGAGACTTACAGTTTTAGCCATTGGTGTACAAGCTGTTGACTGTGCAGAGAGGGACCAGAACTAAGATCTGCTTATCATACCAATATTAAAGTGGATATATATCAGACACATTTACATACAGATTTATAATATAGTATATGTATTATATATATATATATTACATTTTCTTAAATAACCCCTCTTTCTTTTTAACTCATTGTTAATGAGAAAATAATCAGCTAAAAACAGTTGCTCTGTCATTTATTTATTTATATATTTTTTATTTCTTATTTGATCTTTATACTCCTAGCCTTTCATTTACCAAATGATGTGGGAAATAATCACCCAAAGGCAAATGAGTCAAAATAGAAAGTTTTTTCCTTGATGTTAAAAAATTTACATTTTCATGGGGCTAGACAATTATCTTAGTGATTAGGAGATCATACTGTTGTTGTAGATTATCCAAATTCAGTTTCCCAGAGACCATGTAGAGTATTTCACAGGCTCCTATAAATCCAACTTCAGAGTGTCTGAAACTTTTTTCTGACTTCAGAAGGCAACTACTCTCAAATTTACCCCCCACACGCCTAATAAAGAAATAAAACAAAAAGGCAGACACCAAATTTTCATAACCAGTATGTACACTTTTTAAGCAGAAATCAAAATTTACTTAATATTCTGCTTTGTATCACAGGTTTCATTTACTTCTCAGTATTTAAGATTTTGTGTTATCCTGTATACTTTTGTCATTATTTGAATTACTAGGTTTATTAATAGAGCTAAACCAAGAATAGACTTCATCAAAAATATTTTATTTACACATTCAATTAGTTGCTTAAATATCTTAATTACTATCACTTTAATTAAAAGGAAAACTTTAGGATCAAAATGTAAGTGTTTTCTACTTAATCTTTTTTGCCAAAGCAAATTGTGAAAATATTATTAACAAGTACATTGTACTTGTTAATTTTATGTACCAGTTTGAGTGGGTTTAGAAGGGTCAGGTGTTTAGTCAAAACTTCCTTTGAATATCTGTGTGGATGATTTTGGGTGAGATTAGCATGTGAATTAATAGATTTGCTTTCTAATGCAACTTGTAGATTTTACAATTAAAGGCCTAAATAGTCTGTCCCTTCCACAAATAAAAAACAAATATACTCACTGTTTGAGCTGATACATATACCCTTTTCTTTTCCCTTAGAGTCAAAAAAGGTTCATTAACTGTTCTGGGTTCTTGAATCTATTGGATTAAAGACTATTTTGTCAACTCTTCCATTCTACTATAGAGCCAGGATTGCATCAATCTTTATAACTACATTAGTAAAATCCTTATAAGGCTTTTTCTCCATATATACAGAAAGAGGTGCCACACTGATTGTGTTTATGTGTATATCTCTTTTTACTATAACATTTTAAAAATTGTATGTCGAAGTTTTATATAAGCATGCATTTCTCTAATTGATATTCTTTATTTTTCCACCGATATACTGAAGGAAGAGTGACACATAAGGTGGGGTTTAGGACCTTACTTTAATATGTTTAATAGTGCATTTGCATGTGTTTTGTTCTGAAAAAGTTGAATATCCCAGTCTTTTTAGATTAGGGTTACCATTTTTATGATGAAATCAAATGACCAAAAGCAACTTGGGGAGGAAAGGGTATATCCACACAAAGTTCCATATAATACTTCTTCATCAAAAGCCATGAGGATCAGAACTCAAGCAGAGCAGGATCCTGGAAGTTGGAGCTGATGCAGAGGCCATGATCAGTTTCTGCTTACTGGCTTAATTCTCCAGGTTTGCAGAACCGTCTCTCTTTTCTAACCCAGAACTACCAGGCCCGTGATTGTACCACTTACAATAGGCTGGGCCCTCCCTCTTCATTAGTTAAATAAGAATCTACCCTATAAGCTTGCCAATAGCCTGATTTTATGGAGATTCTTCCTTAATTGATATTCCCATCTCTCAGATGACTTTAGCTTCTGTAAAAGTGGCATAAAATTTATCCAGTGCATCATCATAAAAAGATTATCCCTGGTCATTAAATTTAATATGATTCTTAAGAAAACCATAGATATTTGACTAACCATTTAACTAAAATTACAACTTTTAAATCTTTAACTATCTTGTTTAAAACTACAACTTTTAAATATTTAAAAATTTTGTTTATATACATTGCATTACCCTTGACCCTAACATACAAATGTAAAAATTGTTGAATGTTGATAGAATATTTTGTATAAATTTTCTTTTTTTAATTTAGTAATTTATTCAGAAAATTTATGTAACCTTGATTGAGTAAAATTTTAGGTTATTTTTATCTTTTCAATAATAAATAAATAAAACTAGGTAAGAATTTCAAGAGAGCATGGAAGAAGTACAAGCCTGAAGTACTTAAAGAGAAGTAACATAAATACAAAAGGAGTCAATCAATTAAAAATCACTTTTAGGAGGAGGTATGAAAATTGGTTAAATTCATGTATTCTGATGCTTCTTTCAGTTCTGTCTATCCATTATACAAATAATAAGGGAAATAATATATATAACAAGAGATAGCAAGTGACTAAATTTCAGGATTCACTTCATTAAATTCTGTGGGCCACTAGCAAATTAAAGCATTGCTGTATATGAATTTGCAATAAAAACAATCACACTTTGAAAATAATAGTTTAATATATGCAGAGTCTGATGGAGGAGGGTCATCTTTCTATCTGTTGATTTCATTGGTTAAGCAATAAAGAAACTGCTTGGCCCTCATAGGTTAAAACATAGGTGGGTGGAGTAAACAGAACAGAATGCTTGGAGAGAGAAGCTAAGTCAGGGAGTTGCCATGATTTTCCCACTCCAGGCAGACGCAGGTTAAGATCATTCCTGGTAAGCCAGCTCGTGGGCTACACAGATTAATAGAAATGGGTTAGATCAATATGTAAGAGCTAGCCAATAAGAAACTGAAACTAATGGGCCAGGTGGTGTTTAAAAGAATACAGTTTCCGTGTAATTATTTTGGGTAAAGCTAGCCATGGGGGCAGCCGGGTGCCGGGGACGCAGCCTGCTGCTCCTATTACTACAAGAGCCCTTCAATGACTCAGACCTAGATCTTACTTGGGGTGGCAAGGGAATAAAGAAAAGACAGATACACAAACTGACAGAAATACTGGGATCATATAGACTGGACTCTGATTGAGAAGCCCTAAAACTTTTGAAGCTCTGTATTTTTAGTATATAGAGTAGAACAGGGAGGCAGGATTACTTCATATAACTGTACAGGGAAGCAGATAGTACATAGATTGATCAGAAGTAAGGTCTGACTAATCTTCATAGGATCAGTCTCTGGAGGAGTGCACTTTTCAGACCAAGATGAAAGAAAACTAAGGTGGATATTTTCTTCTAAAACAAACAAACAAACAAACAAACAAAGTAAAAAACCCAGTCAACACGCACATCCATCCCACTGAAAAATGCTTTAGCATTTCCCTCTGAAACTAATGTGGTAGGGCTCTGGGAGTGTAGGCTTGTGTGGGAGACACTGGTATTTTTGTCTGGGACTGAGGGTATGATCTTTCATATGGCAGTTCCAATGTCAACATCATGCCTTCACCCAGGACCTCTCACATGGCTTCCTCTGTTCATCACACATGTCAAAAAGGAACATGAGTTTATTTTCAAGCAATATGGATTTATATATAAAAAAACTATGCTACCATTAAGTTTATGTAAAAATCATATAATGAAGAGCTGCACATGAACAGTTTTTCTAAGATAAATTTATAAGTTATAAGGCTAATTTTTTTATACAACATAAGCATGACCTCTGCAGCACAGTTTAGACTAGACGATTTAGTTTTTATGGCCCAAAAACATTCAATATGCACAGAAACTACCCTTTTTAAGAATTTAATATAGCTTTTTTTCCAGTTTATTTATATGCAGGGTTACATTGACAGATTTTCAAATGTTGAACCATGCCTGCCTCTCTGGGATGAAGCCTACTTGGTCATGGAGGATGATTTTCAGATGTGTTCTTGAAATCAGTTTGCCAGTATTTTATTGAGTATTTTTGCATCAATATTCACATGTGAGATTGGTCTGCAATTCTCTTTCTTAGTAATATTTCGGTTGGTACCAGGGTAACTTTAGCCTCATAAAATGAATATTCCTTCTGTTTCTGTTGTGTAAAACAATTAATTTTCCTTTAAGTTTTCAAACTTTGTAGAATACAAGATTTTGAAATATAAGCTGATGATTCTGTGGGTTTTCTCTGTGTCTGTTGTTATGTATCCCTTTTCATTTCTGATGAAATTTGGATAGTTTCTGATGTAAACTTGGATATTCTCTCTCTTCCTTTTGGTTAGTGTGGATAAAGGTTTGTCTATTTTGTTGATTTTTCTCAAAGAAACAACTTTTTATATCATCCATTATTTCTATTGTTTTCTTTGTGTCTATTTTGTTAATTTTAGCTATTTGATTATTTGCCGCCATCTATTCCCCCTGGGTGGGTTTGCTTCTTTTTCTTCTAGGGTTTTCAGGGGTTCTGTTAACTCACTAATGTGGGATTTTTCCAACTTCTTTATGTAGCCATTTAGTGCTATGAGCTTTTCTCTTAACACTGCTTTCATTGTGCCCCATAAATTTAAGTATGTTATGTGTCATTTTTGTTGAATTTTAGAAAGTCTTTATTTTTTCTTTTATTTCTTCCTTGACCCATTGGTGATTCAGGTGAACATTGTTTAACTTCCATGTGTTTGTTGTGGGCTTCCAGAAATTAGTGTTGCTTTTGAATTCTTATTTTAAGGCATAGTGATTTGAAAAGATTCATGGGGTAATTCCATTTTTTTTTGTATCTGTGGAAGTTTGCTTTGTTAACTAGTATGTGGTCAGTTTTTGAGAAGGTTCCTTGAGGTGCTGAGAAAAAGGTATGTTCTTTTATGTTTGGAGGGAACAGTTCTATAGATGTCTGTTAAATCCATTTAAGTCATAACCTCTTTTTTTTTTCCTTATTTCTCTGTTAAGTTTCTGTCTGACAGACCTGTTCAGTGATAAGAGTGGGGTATTGAGGTTTCCCATTATTAGTGTGTTGGCTTTAATGTGTGACTTAAGCTTTAGCAGTGTTTTTTGTACATATGAGTGTGCCCTTGTTTGGGGGGCATAGGTGTTTTTCAGTATTGAGATTTCCTCTTCATGGATTTTTCTTGTGACTAATATGAAATGTCCTTCTCTGTCTCTTTTGATTGATTTTAGTGTGACGTCTATTTTTTTGGATATTAGAATAGCTACACCAGCTTGTTTCTTAGGTCCATTTGTGATGTGGGAATGTCATATATCAGTCTGTTGATTTCATTGGTTAATTAATAAAGAAACTGCTTGGCCTGATAGGTTAGAACATAGGTGGGTTGAGTAAACAGAACAGAATGCTGGGAAGAGAGGAAGTTATGCAGACGCCATGTCGCTCCTCTCCAGGGTAGACATGATGAAGCTCAAGCCCAAGATGGACGTAGGCTAGAATCTTCCTGGTAAGTCACCACGTCGTGGTGCTACACACATTAATAGAAATGGGCCAAGCACTGTTTAAATGAATATGGTTTGTGTGTTGTTATTTCGGGGCATAAGCTAGCCAGGCATCCAGGAGCTGGGTGGCAGGAACGCTGCCTGCTGCTCCTCCTACACATTTGATTAAAAAGTTTTTTTCCAATCTTTCCCTCTGAGACAATGTGGGTCTTTGTGGTTGAGGTGTGTTTCTTGTATGCAGCAGAAGGATGGATTTTGTTTTCATATCCAATCTATTATCCTGTGTCTTTTTCTAGGTGAGATGAGTCCATTTATATTAAGGGATACTAATGAACAGTGATTGCTAGTTCCTGTTATTTCAGTTTTCATTGTTAATGGTGTTATTGTGTGTGCTTTTCTCTCTTTTTTTGGGTTTTGTTGTTTTGGGTTCTTTTTTTGCTTTTTTTTGTGGATGTAGCCAACTTCATTGGGTTTTTTCCATATAAGACTTTGTGAAGTACTGAGTTTGTGGCAAGGTATTCGTTAAACCTCATTCTATCATGGAATATCTTCTTTTCTGCATCTATGGTGATTGAAAGTTTTGTTGGCTATAGTCATCTCTTCTGGCATCCATGGCCTGTTAATGACTTCATAACACTTAAGCAGGAACTTCTGGCTCTTGTTACCAATGAGAAGTCAGGTGTAATCCTGAAAGGTCTGCCTCTATATGTTACTTGTCCTTTTCCATTTGCAGCTTTAGTCTGTATAGTTAGTGTTTTAATTTTTATCTGGGGAGGTGAATTTCTTTTGGTCCAGTATATTTGGTGTTCTTTAAGCTTCTTGTATCTTCATATTGTTCTCTTTAGGTTGGAAAAGGTTTTTTTTTCCTATGATTTTGTTGAATATATTTTCCCTGCTCTTGAGTTGGACTTATTCTCCTTCTTTGATTTCTATTATTCTTAGGTTTTGTCTTTTCATGCTGTCCTATATTTCCTGGATATTTTGTATTAAGCTTTTGTTAGATTTAATATTTCCTCTATTCCATCTACAAGTCTTGAGAGTGTTCCTTCTATCTCTTGAGTTCAGGAACCACAAATGGTTCCTGATCATTTCCTAATATTTTCCATTTCCAGAATTTCCATGTTTTTTTTTCTGTATTGTCTCTACTTAAGTTTCCATGTCTTGATTAATTTCTTTCATCTCTTTGAGTGCTGTTCTTTTGTTTTAAAGGGACTTGTTGATTTCTTTCAATTTTTGTTTGTCTTTTTCTCTATTTCTTTGAGAATTTTTTTTCATGTCCTCTATAAGGGCCTCAAACATTTTCCTAAAGTTTATTTTAGGTGATTTTCTTCTGCTTCATTGGGTTGTTTAAGTCTTGCTGTTGTAGAGCCACTAGTTTTTGCTTTTAGTGTTGTTGAGTGTGTTCTTACCTTGTTTACACATCTTTCCCTCAGGAACAAAACAAAGTTGTCCACTCTCTTCATATCTCTACAATAACGTACTTTATGTTCTAGCTAGAGCAATAAGACAATAAAAGGAGCTACAAATTGGAAAAAAAGGTCTAATACTCATTAATTACTGAAGATATCATAGTTTACAAAAGTTATCCAAAAATTCTATCACGGAACTTATACAAATTATAAACACCTTCAGTAATGTATCAGGATACAAGATTAACTCAAAAAAATCAGTATCTCTCCTTTATACAGATAATAAATAGGCTGAGAAAGAAATCAGGAAACCATCACTGTCGGAGGCCAGCCACCACAAAATATAGGAATTAGGAATATAGTAAAGAATAAAAAGATATGAATGAAAATAATAAAATGCAGTAACACATAGGATAATATTCGGAGGGAATTTGTCAATGAATACTGAAAATTCACCCATGCCTGTGTTTTATTTTCCAACTGGTTAATATACCCCTGACCTCAAAAGTTAGGAGTAAAACAAAAGACTGCATTAACATACATATTGAAAATCATGGGCTACATTCATTTCTTATTCACTAGGCTCATGCCTTAGAACAAAGACTCTGTAGGCAAACCACTCACTGGGTGGAATCCCAAGTTATTTCCATAAATGGAACTGGAACTTAGTTGGATCCTTCGACTTGTCTTAGATAGGAACCAACTACTTCCCTATTTGAGGAGCACAAGGTCTGGCAACTGGACATACCTGTTGACAATAGCCTTAAAAGAGCAGAACTCTAATTTACAACTAGGTGGGACCTTTGTTAGAAGCACAATAACCTTGAATGAACTAAAAACAAGTCCCAAACTCTCTGACCATTGAGCTTATTGGGCCTCCACAATTTCTTCCTTTTTTAAAATTAATTTTAATAAAGCCTGTGCTTCTGCAACAGGACAGATGATTATGTCTGCCTTGGGATGAACACTTCTCCATTTCCCAGTTTTACCCATCTTTGGAACATGCATTCTAATTTATGCAAGTTGATGTCTTAGGTGCCTGGAGGGAAAATTATCATAATCCCTCCTTGACTGCTGAGCTCTGTAAACAAAGGGTTAAGGGAAAAAGTACTTGGCTCTGTGTCTTGGAGCCAGGTTTCTGTCAAGAGAATTCATTAGTAATCAGCTAATTCTAAACAAGCAGATGCTACTTTGTGCTATGTATACTTCAGTGGCTAATATATCTTCTTATTAAAGGAATAGAAGATAATAAGGGTTGGCAATGCCCACTTGTGAATTAGTCTAGAGTATTTGGCTCTAAATTTGTCTTATGAAACATATAGAATTCAAAAATTCATTGCTAGTGTCAAACTTTTCTAGACAAGTTCTAAACATTTTCTGACCATTAACATCTTATAGTGAATATTACTAGTGTCAAACTTTTCTTAGACAGGTTATGGTCATTTTCTAATTTAACATCTTATAGTGAACCAAAATATTTACAGGTCAATACCATAACATCATTTAACAGGTCATACCATAACACAACTTAACAAATCATGATTCTCTTAAATCCATTCTAACCAAAAGACAAGAAAAGATTTTTGTAATGTGTGAGAGTCCAAATGCAATGTTGCTTTTAAGCAACTGTCCCAGTCTCTGAGCATCAGAAAAAAAACAAAACCTTAGGATACCTTCCTCATGTCTGAAGAGGGCTTTTAGTCCTTTTTCCCCTGAGAAGGAAGTTGAGATCTCAGTTCCCAGGTTCTCTTAACAGCAGATAGAATACCTCATTGACAATCTGAGTTCTCAGTTTCTAGTCCGGCTGCAAAGTAAACAGAATTCAAACTGTAGCAAGTTGTAATTATCATAGCCATGGCAGCAAGGCTGCAATTGTAGCTCTGTGGATCCTGAGTTTCTGGAAGCAGCCCAGCATCATGGAGTGCAGAATGGCATCTGCTGTATAGCATGGTGGCAGCACTTCCCGTGGCTCAGGCACTCTTCTCTGTGGGATCAGGAAAGGTTGGATCATGGTCTTTCACTCCAAATCCTCCATGGGACATTAGTAGCTATGATGTCAACAGGTCTTGTGTTCTGCTGGACACATTGAACCAAGCATTCTAGAAGCAATCTCTCATGATCCTCATCCTGTGAAAAATCACAGACATATCCTAGACCACAAATTAATACAGGGTCAGGTTCCTTCCATCTTCCAGTGCAAGGGTCTCTCTACCTTGCTTTGTCAAAGGTTATTTTTGTGTCATTATGCCATAATCTGTCTGCCACTAATTGCTCATTGACATCCATATTTAAAAAATTTAGCATACAGTGCATGATTTAAGGCATTTTGTGGCATTTGTGGATATAATTCTCCTGTTTATATCTTTTGAAGTTGTGTTTTCAAGGAGCTATGAGCATGCTCCACAATTTCTGTTTTTGAGGATTATAAGGAATACCAGTCTTTTGTTTGATATTACATTGGGCACAAAATTTCTGAAATGCTTTATTAACATATCCGGATCCATTATCTGTCTTTATTATTTTGGGGATGCTTATACATGAAAAAGATTTTAAGCAACGAGTTATTACATGCTTGGTAGCTTCCCCAGTTTGTGCAGAAGCCATCAAGAATCCTGAATATGTCTCTACTGCCATATGCACATATCTCAATATTCCAAAATCTGAGACATGATTAACATCCATTTGCCATATGTAATTAGGAAGTAGTCATAGTGGATTTACACACAAATGAGGTACAGGTAAATATTGTGGGCACACCTCACATTGCTTGACAATTTGGCAAACAGCTTCCCTTGTTAATTTAAATTGTTTTTTGTAAACTTAGACTATTTTGATGGTGCAAAGATGTAATTGCTGAGCAAGAACAACCTGTGATAGAGTGATTATTTTTAAGTTTATCAGCTAAAGAATTAATTTTGGCTAATGGACTGGGAAGATTTAAATGTGCTCTGAAATGTCCCACAAGTAAACTTCCTTTGTTGTATGGCCTCTTGAATCTGCTGGAATAGCATCTTAACTTTTTTATTGCTAGTCTCCATATAAGGGATGGTCTCTATGACCTGAAGAGCATTAAAAATATATCAGCTGTCAGTACGTAGATTAAAAACCTCATTTGCAATGTGTTGAAACACTATAGCCACAGCTCACAGCTTGACTATCTGAGCTGAGGCTCATTCTGTCTGTACTGCATACCCTTTACCACTAACCACATATGCAGCCCTCCCATTAGAAGAGCCATCAGTGAAAATTATCAAAGCATCCTTTAAAAGATCTTTACTACCGTTTTAGGGAAAATGAAGGAATGCAGTAGTGGAAACAGCAGTAAGGGGTCAGCTGGACAAAGATTATTAATCTGGCCTTGAAATTGAGCAAACACAATTGTCCAAGAATTTGGAATAACCATTTAATTTGTTCCTTAGTATAAGGAACATTGATCATAGCTAGTTCCTTACTAAAATATCTCCTAGATTGTATTCTGCTCTTTTGTGCTAAGCAAGCTACTGTTTCAAAATAAAGATGTAATACCTTAACTGGTGATATGGGAAGGTACATCCATTAAGGTGACCTGTTTTGCTATAAAACTGCTATAGGAACAAGTTTTTTGAGCACTATACATGCTTGCCAAGGTTTTTTTTTTTTTTAAATTCTTTTTTTATTGAGAAAAGGAAAAAAAAAAACAAGTTTACCTCCTCCCTGCCTCCTATTTCCCTCCCCCTTCTCCCACCACCCTTCTCCCCCTCCCCCCACTCCTCTCCCCCTTCCTCTCCAGTCCAATGGGCAGTCAGGGTTCCCTGCCCTGTGGTAAGTCCTAGGTCCTCCCCCCTCCGTCCATATTTAGGAAGGTGAACATCCAAACTGGCTAGGCTCCCACAAAGCCAGCATATTACTTAGGATCAAAACCCCGTGCCATTGTCCTTAGCTTCTCATCAGTCCTCATTGTTCGCCATGTTCAGAGAGACCAGTTATATCCCATGCTTTTTCCGTCACAGTCCAGCTGGCCTTGGTGAGCTCCCAATAGATCAGCTCCACTGTCTCAATGGGTGGGTACACTCCTTGTGGTCCTGACTTTCTTGCTCATGTTCTCCCTCCTTCTGCTCCTCATTGGGACCTTGAGAGCTCAGTCCAGTGCTCCAGTGTGGGTCTCTGTCTCTATCGCCATCCATCACCAGATGAAGGTTCTATGATGATATGCAAGATATTCGTCAGTATTGCTATAGGATAGGGTCATTTCAGGTTCCCTATCCTCAGCTGCCCAAGGAACTAACTGGGGACCTCGGCTTGGGCTCCTGGGAGCCACTCTAGGTTCAAGTCTCTTGCCAACCCTAAGGTGGCTTCCTTAACTAAGAATTGTGCTTCCGTGCTCCCCTATCCAACCTTCCTTTATCCCAATCCTCCTTTTTCCCCAAGTTCCCCCATCCTCCCCTTCTGCCTTATCTCTCCCCATCTCCCCTTACCCCCCTCCTACCCCACCCCCAAGATCCCAATTTTCTCCCAGGCAATTTTGTCTACTTTCCATACCCAAGAGGATAACTATGAGTTTTTCCTTTGGTTCACCTTCTTACTTAGCTTCTTTAGGATCACCAATTGTAGACTGCGTGACCCAAGGTTTGTTTTAATTTATATAATGTATCTTCTGATTTTGTATAGCATGTTCTACCCAGAAAATCACCTCTCTGGCAGTTTCTGAAAGTTGTCTATTAGAATTTTGATCACTGTCCTCTTTAAGGATTTCACTTAGAGGCTTGAGATCTCCTGTGGGATATCTTAAATAAGGTCAGCCATTGGATGTCTCCCAACAACTTTTGGAAATCATTTATAGTCTTTAACCCATCCTTCCTAATTTCTAATTTTTGAGGTTTAATTTCTTTGGGTTATAACATATGAGCTAAATACTGAAAAGGTAGGTGCCTCTGTTCTTTCTCTGTAGCAATACCTAAACCAGCATGGATAAGGCTCTGTTGTAATAGTTCGTAAGTCTCAAGAAAAACTCCTTAATCTCTATGGGGAAGCAAGATATCATCAATATCATGGACAATATAAATATGTGGAAATTGATCTCTGACACTTTGTATATCCTGAGCTACAAACTTCTGACACAAGGTTGCACTGTTTGCCATACCCTGAGGTAAGACGCTCTGTTGTTACCTTTTCATTGGCTCTCTAAGATTAATTGAGGAGACACTGAAAACAAATCTTTGGCAATCTTGTGGTGCCAAAAGGATGGTATAAAAACAATCTTTTAAGTCTAAAATGATTTTGTGGGTGTCTTTTGATATAGCTGTAGGAGAAGGCAGTCCTGGTTGTAATTCTCTTATCAACTGAATGGTTGCATTAACTTCTCTTAAATCCTGAATTATTTTCCATTTATCTGATATCTTTTTAATCAAAACTGCAAGTCTGACCAGTTGACAGGCTTAATTTGCTTATGTATTTTCAAAAACACTTGACTTGCCTAAAACTGCAGTTCCCTGAGGCTACATTTTGCAGCTTGGATTTCAGGCTTGGATTCTGGGATCTGGACTTGAAGATGGGACATGTGGTGGGGCACAAGCCATGCTCCTTCTGCCACTTGGCCATTCTTACTGTATACTTGGGACCAGGCAGACAGTCCCTCATTGCCTGCTTTGCCTGGACCAGTCACAGGCCATGTTCAGTGGGTGGTCCTGCTACAGACTGTGACAGGCTGGCAAATTTAGCTCAGGTTCTCAGGTGTCCACCCTTACAGCAATTTTTAGATTGCCAGATTCATATGCTTAGGCAGATATAGGTATACCAATTTTTACTATCTTTGCTTTTAAAAAAAAATCTTGTAGTGACAAAATTCGGATTCCTAAATCTTCTCCTCTGCTAAAGCCATAGATTTATCCATATAGCTTGGCTAATAGCTCACTTCACCTCTAGGTATTTCCATTGACTAAGTCTAGGCACAGACTGTGGAAGGTATAGATAGCCCTTTAAACTTTCTTTGTCTCTCTTGTCTTCCCTAGCTATATTATTCAGCTTGGGTCAGATTTAGCTGGCCATAGCACATGCAAGAACTGCCACGGTCTCAGTGGTAATGTAGGCCAATTCTAGGTCAAAAACCACAGCCAGATTTCCTATACTCTTCCAAATCTGCTCATCAGTGGTAGAGGCTTTAGCTCTGTGACCACAACACCAAAACTTGCAGGGGCAAAGCTGAGGCCTTACTGTTACCTCTCCAAGTCCCAGAGCAGTACAAAGTTGGTAGTGGTGCCAGTGAAGGGGCAAGAATATAATATGTATAAACTCTAGAAACCTCTGCCTTTGTTTATGCTTCATTTCAGCTCCTCTAGCTATCAAAATACATCCAAGACACTGTACATACAGTTGAATCCTATTTCCTTATACCATATTTACAAATATTTACAGTTTTACTCCTGATTTTATCTTTCTCACTTCTCTCTTATTTTAAAATTCTACTACTTATTTCTGAGCGTTCATTACTTACCTTTCCACCTGTGATGCAGTTTTCTTTAGCAGGTTTCTCATGTTCTCCTTTGTACTCTTTTGTGTTTTTCATGATTCTCCAATCAGGCCCGTGTTGAACATCATTTTTTGGGGTCCAGCCTTGAAAAAAATACCTTTCTCCAGAGTGGAGGCATGGGAATTTAGAAATATAGTAAAGAATATAAAGATGCAGATAAAAATAATAAAACAGAAACAAATAAGATAGTATCAGGAAGGAATTTTTCAGTGAGTACTGAAAATTTACCCAAGTCTTATTTTCCAACTGGTTATTATACCCCTGACCTCAAAAGGAGGGAATAAAACAAAAGACTGCATTAACATACAAATTGAAAATCAGGGGCTACATTCATTGCTCATTCCCTAGAAAAGGCTGGAAACTAGCCACACCTGTTGACAATAGCCTTGATAGAGAAGAACTCTTATTTACAACTAGGTGGGACCTTTGTTAGAAGCACAATAACTTTGATTGAACTAAAAACAAGTTCCAAACTCTCTGACCTTTGACCTCTTTTGGCCTCCACACATCACCCTTTACAATAGTCACAAATAACAGGAAATATCTTTGAGTAACTCTGACCAAACACCTGGAAGACCTGTATGACAAGAGTTTCAAATATTCGCTTAAAGAATTTGAAGAAGACACCAACAAATGGAAAAATCCCCCATGCTCTTGGATAGGTGAAATTAACATAGTAAAAATGGCAATCTTGCCTAAAGCAATTTATAGATTCAATACAATGCCCAAAAAATCCCAGGAAAATTCTTCCTAGACCTCAAAAGAATAATATCTAACTTCACATGGAAAAGCAAAAAACCCTGGCTATCCAAAATAATCCTGTACAATAAAAGAACTTCTGAAGGCATTACAATCCCTGACTTCAAATTCTACTACACAGTTACTACTGAAAAAACCTGGTATTGGCATAAAAGCAAATAAGAGGATCAACGGAACTGATTCAGAGACCCTGATATCAATCTATACACCTATGGACACCTGATTTTTGACAAAGAAATAAAAAAAATATCGAATGCAATAAAAAGCATGTTCAACAAATGGTTCTGGCATAACTGAATATCAACATGTAGTAGAATGAAAGTAGATCCATATCTATCAGCATGCACAAAACTCAAGTCCAAATGGGTCAAAGACCTCAACATAAAGCCAACCACATTGAACCTCATAAATGAAAAATGTGAGAAGTACACTTAAATGCGTTGGTGTAGGATATCATTTACTAAATATAACTCCAGTAGTACAGACACTGAGAAAAACAATTAATAAATGGGACCTTTTGAAACTAAGCAGCTTCAGTAAAGCAAAGGACATGGTGAACAAGACAAAACAGCAGCCAATAGAATGGGAAAAGTTCTTTACCAACCCCACATCGTACACAGGATGATCTCCAAAATATATGAAGAACTCAAGAAATTGGTCAGCTAAAGAACAAATAATTCAATAAAAATGAGGTGTAGAACTTGAAATGGTCTGTCTTGTCCCTTTAAGATACAAGTCCTGTCCAACCCCTCCCCCATTCACCACTGAGGCAAGCAGATCTTCCTTAATGCCTGCAGCTTGAGCCCTTCCTTTCCATCTCTCTCTCGAAGAGGCAGCTTCTGTCTATCCCTTCTCCGTATTTCTCTCCTTCCCCCATTGTTCCTCTCTCTCTCTCTCTCTCTACCTCTTTCTCTGCTCTTCCCCCTTCTCCCCTTCCTTTCCATAATTCACTAAATAAATATAAACATCCAACTTCACTCTGCATGGTATGCCTTTCTTTCTTAGTCTCTCACCCACCACATGACTTCCTGCCTGGAATCCAGCTGTTTTCATGGCCTGCCATGGTTTCAGGACCTGATGCCCACTGCCTGCCACTGTTTGGGCCACTCATGGACCTGCACATTTTATTAAACCATTACATTTGTGCCATCAGACATGATAGGCCCTCCCACTCTTCTCTCAGTGTCAGGATACGGAACTGGGTATTTTTTCCACAACAACCATGTGTTCTCTTTGCCTGAACACTGACATCAATGTACACAAGCAACTTTGGTTGTAAGTTTTTCCCTTTCAGCTCCCAACTACAGATTTCATGACCACAGTTGAGCCCTTCACTGCTTTCCAGAGCTAAAAACATGACTGGATGACCCGGAATCAGTCCTCCCGAGCTAGCACTGCACATGCTTTGCAGTGCATTTGACTGGGTGCCTAGAGGCCCTCGGTTTTTTTTTCTTCTTTTTTTCTTTCCTTTTCCTTTCTTTTCTTTTCTTTTCGACCACTTGTTAAAGGTCCCACTGTGAGAGACCGCTCAGACCACCAGCTTCTAGCCTCTCTGGCTTCTGGTGTCTCAAATCAGAGCCAGTCAGGATTTAACACCTCACCTTTAGATCGAGGACACTGTTATAAAAAACCTATGGTGTTTGGCACACTTTCACACCCTGCCTCTGTTATGCCCAAATCCATGAGTCCCCACAAAAGCCAACAAAGGAGACCAAATCCCATATGTAAAAGCAAAGAGCCTTAATTTTAATCAAGTTTGCAAACTTGGTCTCTCTGTATGTCCAACATATTGGAATATCTGGAGAGCCCCGAGCTCAATTAGAATTGGGTTTTTATAGTAGTAAAGGTGGGGGTGAGGGGTCTCTGAGATTCAGGACCCCTGATTGGTTGACATTTGTCTAGTAGTGTCCTGGTGAAGTGCTGGCAGGTGTTTCTATTTACAGTGCTTGGAATGCCAGGAATTTTCTTTAAATGGTCTGCTCTTGGGTGGGGGTCAGGTAATCTCAGCCTGCTAGTCATTGTCTCAGGGTAAACCATTGAGAATCCTTTTCAATTTATCGATAACCAGAGTCCCAGGTGATAATAGTTGGAGGAAGTAAAGAACTTCCTTTCTGCCCAGACTTAGATTATCATGGTTGGCCCTCAAACGTCTAGATGGGAGACATCCATCTATAAACCTTATGGTGTCACCATTTTCTGGAGTTTTTGTGTTTTCAGCTATGGTATAGCTCCTCCTCATTGGCTCCACTGGCTCCACTTTACTTCAAACTTTCCCTGCCACCACTACTGCTGTCAACAAGATTGTTCAGATCCATGAGGCAGCTGTTTTCGATTCCAGCCTTTTATTCCTCACCACTGCTTGTGGCATGGTGACAACAGGGTGGATCATGCCTTTAGGTCTTTCATATATACATCACGTGACTGCTGCCATTTTGACTG
>NW_004949153.1:696261-698227 GCF_000317375.1 Microtus ochrogaster | reverse complement strand
CAGAATCTCTGGAATTGACAGCCTCACTGTTCAGGTCAAGGTAGGCATGTCTTCCTATAGATTTCTTACCCTGAAGTATATTCTGGAGCCTGGCAGGCCCTGCAGTAAACAGCAAAAGGTGAATATCACCCTCAGTGACCATGGAGGATCCTAAGGAGTAGTTCTAGGTGTCAACCAAGTAAGTTCTCTGTCTAAGCAGTAACTCAAGTAAATTTTTATTCTTCTCAAAGATCTCTGATGCAGTTTGACAGCTGAGATGTTTTGTCATTTAAAACGGACAGCCTCACCAAATAAATTTAAGTAAAATATAAATGCAAGTTATTAAAATGTATAACTGCAAGTTATAAAGGTGTGAGGACAAATATAAGTTATCACACCTCTCTCTCAAGCTGCGTTCCATAGTCTTAAAAATTCTTTTCATTGTGCAAAGCATATCTGTCATAGTCATTCTGACATAAATATGCTGCTGTTTAAATCATATGTTTTCACAAAACCAAAAATTTCTTGTGGGTTTCAAGGAGATGAATTGAAGGATCTACCTTTAACACGTCAGTTACACCCCTCTCAGTTCCCTGGTCCTAAAAATTTACACCCCTCTCAATTCCTTGGTCCTATTTTTCCCACTAAACTTAACTTTGTCCTCTGTTCTGCCAATACCTTAAACAGTTGTAAGAGAAACTAGACATTTCATACCACAAACACCAGACAGGAGTAAAGAGACAGCCTCCCCCAGGATGTGACCAGCACCCAGCTTTTGCATGTTTCTCCCCAAAGACTATGCCCTCAAATAAGCAAGAAGCAGTCTTGAGAATCTTCCACCCCAATTCATTTAAACTGTTGTGCCCAACCTCCCACCTTTTATTATAAAAAAGAGATAGGAATGTAATGCTCTGTCCTGTCCATTTAAGAGACAAACCCTGCCCACTCCCTAACCTGTTCACTGCTGAGGCAGGCGGATCTTCCTGTGTGCCTGCATCCCAAGCCCTTCCTTTCTGTGTCTAAATAAATATCTAATTTCAATCTACATGGTGTGCTTATCTGTCATGGTCTCTAACCTACCACATGGCTTGCTGCCTGGAATCCGTCTGCCTTCGTTGCCTGCCATGGTCTTGGAACCTGCTGCCTGATGCACCTTGGGGAACTGCAGTGTGGTCTCATGGCCCACTGCCACCACTCATGGATCTGCAGCCTTTTACTTAAACCATTACAGACCTAAACAGAGAATTCTCAACAGATAAATATAATATTGTTGAAAGATTAATTTAATTAAATGCTCTATATATTTTTTCATCAGAAAAATGCAAATCAAAACATCTCTGATGTTCCATCTTATACCTGTAAGAATGGCCAAGATAAAAAAAACACTGATGACAATTTTGCTAAAGAGGATGTGGGGTAGAGGGAATACTTCTACATTGCTGGTGGGAGTGCAAACTGGTACAACCTTGTAGGAGAGACCCAGCCAATCACTTTGCTAGCAGGGGGTGGGGTCCCCCGAGGATATTTTTTACTTATAAAGATTGCGAGTGTGCTCCCAAACGCCCCTTCTGCTTTCCTGTTCTCCGCGGGAACCTGTGGTTCTGTAAGTCTATTTCCCCATTAAAGCTGTATATATAATTACAATCTGTCTGCATTCATTTACACTGATACACTTGGCACCCCGTGAGGCTTTGTGGACCCGCCCCAAATCAGAACCTACTGGGTGGCAACCCCTGGGAGCCAGCGCCCCCCCCCCCGGAGGCCTCTCCCTCCATGCAGATTGTACCCTCTCAGCACAGTTCCTTGCCAGTTCGCTCTGCCTGACTTCGGCGGCAGAAGCAACTAAAATTCTGAGTGACTGAACATCTGCAGCAACTCTATTTTTCCTGGTGCTTGCTAGAAAGTCAGCAAACGGGACTCCTGATGGGTGACTTAGCCCCAGCAGTTTGGCGTTGGCACCACACGAGTCTGTGCACCCCGCCCTGCC
>NW_004949153.1:665624-679566 GCF_000317375.1 Microtus ochrogaster | reverse complement strand
GGATTAAAGGTTTGTGTCACCACCACCCAGCTAGGGATACTTTTTAAAAAAAGTGGGGGATTAACTGGTTTGGTGGGATGATTGGTATTTGTGAATTACTGTTTTTAGAAAATTATATTGGTACTGTTTCTTGTATATTGATATATTGAATATTGACTGTGAGTGTTCCTACCTCTATTTTTGTATAAGAGTATGCTTATATTATATTGATACATCTATCATATCACAATGTATATTTCTTCCTCTGATACTATTTATATAATAACATTGTTTACATTTGATATGTAATGACATTGTTTAGAGTTGAAGATCATTGTCTTCATATATTGCACAGTTGTTTATTCTCTTAGTTTTCAAGTTAGATAGGTATTGAAAATTATATGTTTGTCATATTTATTTTTAGGTTAATCAGGTTTTTTTAGATACATAGAGATTATATTTAGTATAGATAGTATAATCTTCAGCCTCTTCGAAGAGCTGTAGAAAATGGCCTTTAATCTAACCTAGAATTCTGTACCGATGAGACATAATCACTCCTGGCTACACCACTCTATTCCCGAGAGAACGTTGAGCACCAAAGACACTCCACTGGGAGCTTGTCTTCTTGGCAGAACTGGCCTTTGGGTTAAGAAAAGCACATACCTTAACTACTGACAAAGATACAGAATATCCATAAGTATATGAAATAGGATTGTCTTATCTTGGCAAGACAGGATAGGATAGTTCTAAGAAAGTTCCTTGCCTTTAATAATGGTATGTCAGTTATGTTAGGCCTTAGCCAAAGTTGGTTGACTCAACATTACAAACAAGACTTTGGGTGATTGCCCAGGTAGTCAGTTGTCTCTGGCAATTGTTGCATGTTTTGAATATTTCTCGTTTGTTAAGTAATATTAACTCCCTTCTCAGTTCTTTGAAGGAGTTGAAGATTATATAATTATAGTTACTCTCTACATTATTTAGACTCCTTGACATATAATGTTTATCAAAACTTTTGTTATATGTTTCTTGCTCAATATTGTTTGTTATATTTATTATTTGTTACTATTGTATATAGTTGTATTTTGTTTGGCTCTATCTTATTTAGACAAAAAGGTGAGATGTAGGAGAAACCCAGACAATCACCTTGCTAGCAGGGGGCGGGGTCCCCTGAGGATATTTTTTACTTATAAAGATTGCGGGCATGCTCCCAACCGCCCCTCTGCTTTCCTGTTCTCGGCAGGGACCTTTGGTTCTGTAAGTGTATTTCCCCATTAAAGCTGTATATATTATTACAATCTCTCTGCATTCATTTATGCCAATACACAACCTCTTTGGAAATCATTATGGAAATTTCTCAGAAAATTGGGAAACAACCTATGTTAAGACCCAACAATAACACGTTTGTTAAGACCCAACAATACCCAAAGAATGTTCAACCACAAGGACATGTGCTCAGCTCTATTCATAACGGCATAACTTATCACTGCCAGAACTTGGAAACAACCTAAACATCTCTCTACCAAAGAATGGATAAAGAAGGTGTGGTTACATTTACTCAATGGAGTACTAAGTAGTGGAAAAAAAAAACTGATGTCTAGAAATTTGTGAACAAAGGGATGGATCTCGAAAATATCATATTGAGTAAGATAACCCAGACTTTGAAAGACAAAAATAATATGTATTCACTCATAAGTGGTTTTAGTCATAAAGCCCAGAAAAAATCACCCTACAGGTCACAATCCCAGAAAACCTAGGCAACAAAGAGGACACTAAGACATACATGAACCTAATCTACATAGGAAGTAGAAAATGACGAGATCTCCTGAGTAAATTAGGAGCAGCCTGGGGATCATGGAAGAAGGCAGAAAAGAAAAGGGAGGAAGTGTGTGAGTGGAGAAAAACACATAGCTCAATAACAACAATTAAAAATTAAACAAACAATTAAAAAGAATTTAATGTAAAAGAGTTAAATAATTGTTCAAAATGGAAAATCTATCTATCTATATATATATATATCTTACGTAGTCATATCCAGAAATTTTCAGTTCTGATATTTGCTGTTGATTTGTCATTTAATAAATAGATTTGAAAAAGTTAGTTTCAAACAATGTTGGATCTGGACATGAGGTGTGAGAGTAGACCTAAAAGACACTGCTAATATGGTAGCAGTCATCTCATCAAATGAAGCCAAGGACATAGGCAGCATAGTGAGGGCTATTTATTCAACCTCTATCAATTTTGATTTTTTTAGAAGATGTAGCCAATCACAAACAGAAAATTGATATTACAACTTTGCCTTTGGATGCCAGATGTATGCTCTGCCTGTAGGAAGTTGGAAAGAGAAGAAAAGGATGCTAGAAATGCCCACTAAAGCATGGTTTTTTTTTAAAAAAAAGACATGTGAGAACTAGTAACAATAGTCAATTCTATTCTTTCTGCACTGATCCAGTCACAGTAGAGCATTCTAGTCATCTACAAAGAACAAAAGCAATCCTGTTTTATAGCAAATGAAGAAGAAAAAGATCTTTGCCAGAACAACTAATTGGCATGTCTTCATTCTGTAAAAAATGGTATTTAAGTTAAGTCTTAATTAAACTAATATTTAAAAGGCATTGTTAATAAGAATCATATATTTTCTACAATAATAGATCAACTATTTCAAATAAAACTTTGACTATTGAGATCAGGTTTTTTCATAATCTGAATTATTAGATATTATGGGGCAAGATATCTATAGGTAACTGTCCCAACTATCCCATATGCTTCTTAGCTCACATAATTCCCCAATTTATGATATGACTTACTTAAATAACCATACATCTGAACCTGCCATCCATCCATCTGCCTATTTGTCCATTTGTATACTTCCTTGAACTGTATCTATAGCATCCATGATCCTGTACATTTTTTGCATCTTTCTTCATGCCTGTAACCCGGAAAGTGGTCTGACTCATATTCATATCCCTTATGACATTCCTGTATATACAGTCTTTGCATATTTATGGTCTCCCAGTTTCTTTCACTTGGAGTTCCTTGAAATTCCTTGAATTCTGATGTGGTCCCTTTAACCTTCTATAGTTACTTTGAAGCAAATTTATCTATTTATATATCTATCTATCAATTCTGATAAATTATTTTACAGTGACATATATAGTATGCAATCTGAGAGTTAATATTAGTCATTATTATTGGAAGAATACCACCTTCATTTGACTCATCAGCCTATCAAGGACAACAGTAATATTCAGTAAAAAAATTGTGCCAATAAACCTTTGAATTGTTTGTAAATCATTATGAAATAAATTTTGACTTAATAGAAAGATTCATATCCTGCTTATGACATGCCATTATCATGTCGGTGTTCTAGTCACAAAAATTATATTCTGAACTTTTTTCTCTCAGTGTCCTCCTCTTTCTTAAAATTCTGGTGAACTACAGTATATGCAGCTTCTTTTTGAGCCAATATCTTCATATATATATATATATATATATATATATATATGTGTGTGTATGGGGGGGGGGGGGTATTGTTATAGGAGATGTGTGCCTTCAGAACAATTATAAAATTGTGATTACACTTCATGTGAAATAATTTTCAACTGACTAAAACCCTGTTCTTTATGAATCTGTAGCCATAACTGCATCTAGAATAAAGAGGCCTAAACTGCTTTCCATTCACCAACTTATCTGTGCCAAATTTATTCTTCTCAGAATCAATCTGGTTTTAAATATATCCCCTCAGAGCTTCTGTCTCCCAAGAGTTCAGCAGAGTAATTCCTTAGAGGCTATGTGAATTATCTAAAGTGTGATCAGTTATCCCCATCATTATATTCTCCCCTTTCCAGTATTTTCCACTTTTTCTTGTCCTTGAGAAATTCAATTCTCCTCATTGTTATTAACCAGAGTAATTAAACTCCTCACCTTCTATTTGGCTTTGTTATCATATTTTACATATGCAAATAGCCATGAAGGTACTCAGATAAGCAATGATAGGAAACTATAAAATCTGGTTTTTTTAACCATCAACCAAGGAAATAAAGAATTACCATCATTTATTTCATTCCCAATGTGAAATACTATACTTTCTTTAAAATACAATTACTGTTAACAATTCTGATTTTAAAGTCACTTTTTCTGTTGTAAATACATAGTTAAAATTAATGTGTGGTTCATTTTATTTTTTTTCTTCTGCAAGTGAATCTTTCTGAGGGTATTACCTTCCTTACCCATAATGAAAATAACAATTCTGGCCTTACAGTGTTATTGTCAAGTGGTAGCTGGCACATACTAAATACCTGGTACCACAATGCTGTTACTATCATCTTTACATTATAATTATATAATTTTATATGGGTTTTGTGGTGAGATTTCCCAGAAGGTTAGTGTACTTGTGACTATGACAGTGCTCAAAATAGACAATTCTCAAAATAGAGAATTGATTTTGCAAGTTGTTCTCTGATGTTTACACATACACTGTGGTATACATATACATACATAGACAAAAATAAATTAGTATAAAATACATTAAAAAGTAGAGATATTATTAGGGAATAATATTGATATAATAAAAATACTGTTTTTTTTTCTTTTAAATTCATGTCTGTCATTGCCAATTCTTAATATTTTTATTCATCACTCACCATTAAAATGTTCAGATGTGACTATAAGATCAACAGCTTTCATTCTAAATGGAATAAAAGAGAGTTTATATAGGAGTCATTTTGATTGACCACACCCTGGGAACAAAATTTGAATGACCCAAAATTAAAAGTTACAATGTGGAAACAATTTCATAAAGTTTTTATAGTTTTACAAAAAGACAAGGTCATAAATCAAGGCAAGTTTGCAATACATTGGTGAGCACACCAGAGAAGCAGATAGAATAAGATGTGATAAAACTATTCTATAGGCCCAAGACATTATCTTATGACATTATTAACTTTTGAATTGGCCAAGCTAAAGTCTTTCTAAGTTAATTGCTTTTCAGGACTTTCTTTACTAGTACAAGATATTAGTTTTAAGTTAATAATGTCTAGAGGGTTTTTATTTATTACCAGAAGATGTTATGTCAGATACAAAGTCTGGCAAGGAATGGCTCTTCTGGAGAAATAAAACTAGGCCAAGATAAAGTAATTAGCCTCTGTACCTGGAAAATTACAATTTCTTCACAATACAGAAATTCCAATCACTTTATCAGTTTCTGCAGAAAGACTCCTTACAGGAGTTTTTCATTCACAGCCAAACAGAGCTCCTTTTAAGAATTTTCATTTACACAGCAATTGCAGTGCTTATGTCATAGAGTTTATTATAGAATTAATTTAAATGTGTCCAAGATGGGTAAAAATATGTGAATGTTGGTCAGTGCAATAAATAAGTTGCCTACTTTTATTTTCTATTTAATATTTATCTAAGAAGCTTTATAACAAAATATTAGACTGACTTTCAATGAATACATTCATAATAATTAAATATTTCAAAATGTTTAGTTCTAAGCTTCACCTTGTCTTAAGGGAGTTTAGTATTTATTATACCTTATTTATTTTGTGCATTATATGCATTTTAATATTGATAAAGGCCCATTTTGTATCATATGCAGTTGATTAATATAAAGTATATTGAATAAATAGATGAAAGATGAATATTCTTTAATGGGTTATCTTTCCATAACAATTTACTTTCTGCATACTGTTCTTTGTTATCAGTATAGACTTAATGAAATGATTAATAATAAAGAAAAAGGAAATTATGAATTAACACATAGTCTATTCCTCTTTCCCTATAATTTAAACCAGTGAGATTTTGTTTTCTCTCAAAGACATATTTCATTTCTACAAAAATGGAGAAGCAAAAGGCTGGAGAGATAGTTTAAACTTTAAGAGCACTTACAAATCTTTCAGAGCATCTGGATTCAATTACTATTACCCACTCTACGGCTCACAGCCATATATAACTTCTGAACTAGGGGAATTCATTCACCACTTTTGGCCTCTGAGCACATGTCTTAAATAGAGTGCACAAACATACACAGGCAAAATACTCATACATACAAAAATAATTCTTAAAATCTCAAAGGAAGCTTCTCATGCTTAGTGTTAGAAGTTTTGTTAGATAGTCATTGTCAATCCAGATGGGAAAATTGGGTTTGGCATATTCTTGTTTTTCTAAAATGTTGAATAGTATCATTAATACAGTTGTTTGTATTCCTTCTAATTTTTTAGTCTAGTTACTCAGAGTTATAAATTTCCCTACTAAGACTACTATCAATATATCCCATAGATGTGTTTTTAATTATTTCCAGAAGTGCTTTAGTCCGTTCATTGATTTCTTCTTTGACCCATTTGTCATTCTGTAATGAATTGCTTAATTTCCATGAGTTTGTGTGGGTACTAAATATCTGTTTGCTAATTGTTTTACATTTTGCTGTGCTATTGTCAGAAAGAATAGGGCATGGAGTTATTTTAATAACTTCTGAACTTGTTAAGATTTGTTTCATAGTACATGAACTGGTCTATTGAGAGAATCTCCCATCTACTGATGACAGTAATGTGTATTTTTTGATATTTGGTTGAGATATTCTATAGCTATCAATTAGGACCATTTGAATGAAGATATTATTCATTTCTGATGTTTCTGTCTGTATATTTTTTCCAGATGACTTGTCTACTAGAGAACATAGGACATTGAAATCACCTACTACTATAGATGGGTTGATTTTAATCTTTCTTTTCAATAATACAATTGTTATGAAACTTGGTGCACCAAAATTTGTTTTGTATAAATTATGTTGGTTATGACTTTTTGATAAAATTTCCTTTGTTTGGAGTAAAGTATTCTCTCTTATTAATTCTAATTAGTTCTAATTTGAAGTCTACTTTGTCAGATATTAGGGTACCAACATTTCCTTGCTTCCTGGTCCCATTTGATTGGAGTATTTTGTTCATTCTTTTACTGTAAGGCAGTGGCTGTTTTTAACTTTAAGATGTGTTTCTTGTAGAGAAAAGACTGATGGGTTTTGTTCTTGGTAAATTTATCCAGCCTATGTATTTTTATTGAATAATTGAGTCTGTTAAAATTAATAGTTATTACTGAATGGTGTGTGATGATGGTAGTCATTGTATTGTTAACTTAGGGTGTTGTTCATAAGCTCAGTGTTATTGTTCTGTTCCAGTAATTACATTTTTTTTTCTCTTCACAGTCTCTTAGCTATGCTCATTGTTCTTTTCAGTTTGAAATTTCACTTGCATTTTCTTTAGAATTGATATATCATGGAAGGTTGTTTTTTAATTTTTATTTTATTTTATTTTTTTAATTTCTCTCATCTACAACAGCAGACAACTGCTGGATAAAGAAGACTAGGTTGGCTAATGTGTTCTTTTAGGATTTGAAATGCATTACTTCAGGCTCTTCTGGTCATCAAACTTTCCATTGAGAAATCAATTGTTATTTTGTTAGGTTTTCCTTTATGTGCTACTTGTGTTTTGTCTCTTGCAGATTTACATGAACTCTCTTCCTTCTGTAAATATGGTGTTTTCACTATGATATGGTGTGGGTATTTTCCTTTCTAGTTTTGTATCTTTTGTGTTCTATGTGCTACTTATATCTGCATGAGAGACCATTCCTTCTGTTTATGTTGATGATCTGGTCTTTAAAAGAAACTTAATATTTCAATACCTTATCTATGACTATATTTCAATAGTTTCACTTTTTTATATTTTTCCATGCTTCCACTGTGTTCCTTGCTTACTTGTTTTTCTTCTTAGTTCCATTCTATGCCAAAGTGTATCCTATAATTTTCTAATTAAGTTTCAGAGTTTTTCAATCCCAACATCATTTTAGATTGAGGGTTTTTTTTTTTACCATTTAATTGTTTTAATGTTTCTTCATAAATGGTGAAAATACTAAAGTAGATTGAGTTCTTTTAAATGTTTTTTTTATTGAATTTCAATTTCAAATACAAATCCTGGATTATCTTTGCCATTACCATCATCTTCTTGTTTGTGTTTTTTGGGCATCATTCAGGCATTCATTCATTCTATGTTCCAATGTGGGATTTCCCTCTGTATGGAATGAATATGTTTTATTACCATTGGTTAATCTGCTTTGGCCTATGGTAGGATAGGTAGGTGGGAAAACTAAACTGAATTCTGGGAGAAAAAAAGGTGGAGTTAGACAGATGGTATGTAGCTGATGAAGGAAAAAGAAATCAAAAGCTTACTGGTAGGCAACAGCTTCATAGTGATAAATAAACTAATAGAAATACGTTAATTTATTATGTAAGAGATATCTAGAAATATACCTAGTTACATGGTGTTGTAATTAATTCAGTTTCTGTGTCATTATTTGTGCATGGGTAGCTGAGGAACAAAAAACAGTCTCCATTTTCAAAGTTTATTCTCTTTAAGTTCATTAGAATTTTTGTGTGTCTTCTTTAAGCTTCTTGTATTCCTTCATGAAGTTTATGACAGGTTTTTTTTTTTTTTTAACTCTGTGTCCTGGGGCTCATCTAGGTATTTCTCATGGGTAAACATTGCTACTGAACTGGTGGTTTGGGGTGGGGTACTTCCTTGATCTTTCATATTGGTTGTACTTTTGCTATGAGATTTAGGAATTTAAACATCCTTTGTTAGGTCCATGTCTAATACAGAAAGAGAAGGTGAAAGCAGAATACAGGATATACAACCTGGGTTGGGACTAAAGGTTAGATATGGCTTAGTTAGAATGAAGTTACATGGACATGGCATACAGATTGTGCTTCCTGCTCCAAATCCTGTATTTGAGAGTATATCTGAGGATTTAGTAGAATGTGTGAATGGGAGAATCAGGTGAATTCAACTTTTTAGATACTAACAAAGAGTGAACAAGTTCTGACTTGGCAGATAGGCTGGAGGTGGTGTGGGATGGGACTGTAGGTTGTGAACAGACAGGGAAGATCTCGGAAGTTTGGGGACAGTGAAAGCAGTATTGACCAGATTAAGCAAGGATACTGCATTTGAGATCTTACAAGTTCTGGGGTTTAGGGAAGAGTGCATGTAGGGGAACATCAGGTAGACTCACCAAGCTAGATTCTGGTAAAGGATATCCTAGGTTTAATTTTTAAATTAATAAACACAACATTATATAATGTTTCCAATTTTTTAAATATTTGCTTTTATCTTATTAGGTGCTCTGTTTTAGAATTATTTTTGGAAATGCTGCTAACAAACTGCACTGTTTATATGGAATGTTTTATAAATGACTGCCAGGCCAATGTGACTTAGGATATCATGTAAAAAAATATTTCTGTTTAATTTTGTTGTGATGGCCAGTCATGGTGAAAGTGGAGTATTGAAATTACTAAATATTATTGTGATGTGTATATACATTGTCTTTACAATCAGTAATAGATATTTTATAATATTGTAAACACCAGTATTCTGTGCACATGTGTTTACAATTATGATCTCTTTGGCTCATGGTTTAGTTTGATTTTTCTCATGGTGATATTAGTTGTGTTATAACTCAACAAATCACAGATATATTTGAGGACATATTTATTTAAACATCCCTACACATGGTTTTTCAAAACCACTCAATATCTTTTTAGATAGCTACTGAATTCTCTTCTCTTAAGGTCTGCCTCTGCTCCTGGGCAAAATTTCTGTAACAATACAATGGTGTTGCACATATAAATTCTGCTCCTTTTTTTTTCTCCTTATGTTAATTTTGCAAACAGGGTACTCAGCTTGTGCTAACATCTCTGACCTCATTGCCATGTCTCAGTAATGTCAAAACTTGAAATTGGAAACAAGAAAGCTCAGATAAAGGCAACATTGCCTCTAGGATTCAATTTCATACTTAATATCTAGTTTACAGAAACAGACCTGGACAATGATGAGAAGTGTAATTAGGCCCTCTTGAAGAAATAGTAGAACACCTAGCTAGGACTTTGAGATACAAGGGACCTTGTTTTAAGGGATAGAGTTATTATAACAGGGTTTCCATAGCAATATTTATTAAGCAAGTAATGGGAAAAGAAACTAAAATCCAATAAGTTTCTGCTATTCATAATGACATTTACTAAATTTACCTAAATAAAAGATTTAAAAATAGTTAATTACTTTTGGTCAATTTATGACCTATTTAAGTATTTTGTTGCACTTACTGTGAAGTAAAAAAAATAGTTTCCAACAGAGCCTTAGTTCTATAGCTGTGAAGGGACACAATGACCATGCCAGCTCTTATTAAAAAGAAAGCACTTAATTGGTGCTTGTTTACAACTTGAAATATTTAATCTATTCTAATTATGGCAGAGAGTCTGGTGACACATAGTTAGATATGGTACTGGAGTATAAGTGGAAAGTTCTACATCAGAATTCACAGGCATCAGGCACTGTGGCTTTGGAATGGGATTTTTGAGACTTCAAAGCCCACCCCAATTGTCCAATAATGCAACACTTTCTAATTTTTTGAAATAGTTCTACTCTGTGGTGACTAAGTAGGTATTTAACTCTATGAACCTATAAAGATCATTCTTATTCAAACCACCACAATAATTAATAATTGTTTTGCAAAGAAGAGGGTATACAGTACTTTTTTTGTCAGTTCATAACAGATTATTGAATGTGATACATTATTTATTATAGAAAATATATTTTCTTACATAAAATATATTCTGATTATTATTTCCTCTTTCCCAACTCCTCCAATATCTACCTCATTCCTCCACCCACGCAATCCACACCTTTCTTTCTCTCTCACTCATGAGAAACAAGAGATTTTAAAAACAATGAAAAAAATAATGATAATGAATGAAAACAAATGAAGCTGAGCAGAATAAAACAAACATAAGAGAACTGAAGAAAAAGCAAAAGTAGCACATACAGAAAGAGAAAGAACATACATTCAAACACATAGTGAGAGCTCATCAAAACAAAAATGGAAAATTTATTATCGAACAAAAGATCTATAAGGTTGAAAATGTCCAGACTTAGCATTATGAGCAAGAGAACATGCAAACATACACTTATTTTCCTTTTGTGGGAGCAATGTTCTTATGATAATGGGATCTGCTTTTAAGTGTGGTTTGTATGCCTAGGGAGACTCTATTGGAAAACAATAAATGACAACAATGAAAAACCACTTTTTTGGCAAACAGTTATCAGTAGAAGATAGCTTCTGTTTACTGATCCTCTCAGCATGAAACTTCATCTGGCTTACACCTGTGCATTCTCTGTGAATGTTGCTAATGTATCTATGAATTCAGATGTCAATTAACCATGTTGTGCCTGAAAGGTCTCATTTCCTTGGTGTCTTCCATTTTGTCCCTTCTTTGGCAGAGTTTCCACAGTCTTGTGGGGAGACATGTGATGGAGACATACCACTTAAGATTGTGTGCTCCAGAGTATCTCACATTCTAAACATCATGTGTCTGTGGGTCTCTGTATTTTTTCCCTTCTACTTATTGCAAGAGGAGTATTCTCTGAGGATGAACGAGTAATACATTAATGTATGAATGTAGCATAATTGAAAATGTCCGGCTGGAATGAGAAGACACAAGACACAAATGAACCCACATAGGACTTTATTAAAAGAAAATATGCTCACAGGGTGCAAACAAGAGAGAGCACAAAGATGGTGCATCCAGCTTTAAAGGCTTCCTAGCACATGTGCACGGGGTGGGGACATGCCTACATCAAACACTGATGACGCAGATGGCAGGCGACCCACACATGCGCACATAGGGGGTTAGTTGAGTCTCTGGTGGAGGTAACCATGCATGCGTGCATGTGGGTCATGCAGGCCCTATTCCCAAGGATCTGCCCACATGCACCTGCCTTAGAACCTGGAAGTACAGCCTTAAGGGTAGCTAAAAGAATTACATTTTACGCTTTTGTTTATAAAAATTTGGGTGGGAGGTTAAGGATCTTAATGGTTGGGAATGGGGTACATCAAGGTCTCTCATAACTGCTTCATGCTGATTTTGTGGGCGTCGAGGAGTTTGGGTTGTCTGACCACATCTTGAGGTGGATGATTAAGCCTATATTTTCTGGGCTCTGAGGAACTGGGTCATTTGGCAGCTTGTACCTCACAAGATATTGGAAAGACAAAAATTACATTTGGGAGAAAAAATTGATCCTAGTGATTAATAGAAGTGAGGTTTAAGATGGGAGATAGAGGGGGGGTTAGAGGTTCCTCAGTGATTGATAGAGGAAAGGTTCAAAATGGAAGATATAAGTTTAGGGGTTCCCAAGCCTAGGAATGACAAAGAAAGAATTAAATGATATTTATTCTGGGTGAGTCTGGTCCATTTAGGTAGGTCAAATTTGCTCCATGGAACTTATAAAAATGTTTGAAAAGAAATAAATTTTAAACAGATTAACAGTTTATGATTATAACAACAGAGTGCATTATGGCATTACCTCAACATCCAGGAGACACTGCTACAGTCAGTGATGAGCCTGTTATGTTAAAGTTTGTTTTGTTAGAGTTTTTGGAGTTTGGGGCTACAAATTTATTATTGCTTATTACCACCTGGGTTTTTGACAATCCTTGTACCTCTGGCTCTATGTTTGATGATGGTTCCTGTAATAACAGCTGAGTGGTTATTTGGAAATTTAAGCTTGACATTGGAGGTATATGGAGAAGTTGTATATAGGAAAAAGAGGAGAAGGGAGAGTATATTGGCACAAGAGAGTTGAATAAAGATGAGGCCTTTATTGTTTTTGAACTGGAGCAAGAGAAGCTGATCTTGGTTTCCACTGGAACCTAAGGGAGCAGGACCCTGTCTGAGTTACTGTGTATGAGGGGTCATCTTGAGCTGGAAGTGTAAACAGTTTAAGATGTGACAGGTGAATCCAATGAGGATTTCCCCCAAGTTTCGCAGCTGTGGGAGTAAGAAGAATTACTCTAAGGGGACCCAGCCATTTAGGGGAAAAGGGTGAGGGACATTGGCCTGGGGGAGAAAATAATACCTTATCTCTTATTTTAATCGGTGGTGGGCATGAGTTAGCACATAATTGAAGTAATGAGTGGTTGGTAAAATCCCATAATAGGGAGCGTAGAAGAGATAACAGGGGAGTAAGTAGATGATCAGGAAGGGGAGAAGTTTTAGGTGAGAGACCAGGGATTAAAACTGGCCACCAATACATGAGTTCAAAGGGTGAGATGAAAAGGGGCTTTCTGGAAGGGCCCTAAGCCTAAGGAGGGCCAGAGGCAAGAGTTTTACCCAGTCAAGGTGAAGTTCCTGTAACATTTTAACAAGAACATTTTTAAAGGAACAGTTAATTCGTTCTACCTTCCCTGAAGACTGATGGTGGTATGGAATATGAAAATGTCAAGGGATATTAAGATCCTTAGAAAAGTTTTGAAAAATCTTGGAAATGAACTCAGGGCTATTATCTGACTGAAGAGAGGCTGGGATTCTGAAACGGGGGATGAATTCTTTGAGAAGAACACCAGAGACTGTCTGGGCCCTCTTATTAGTGGTGGGAAATGCTTCAGTCCACCCAGACATTGTATCCACCAAAACCAGGAGATATATAACTCTTTTGACTGTGGATGTATGAGTAAAATCCAGCTGCCAGTCAGTTCCTGGAAGGGAGCCCCTTGGCCTGGTGGGTGCAAAAGGAAAGCAATGGTATTTAGTCTTGGGATCTGAATTCTGACAAATTTGACAAGAGGCAGTGATAGCTTTTAGGAACTTTATGTCCTCAGAGGTGAGTTGGAGGTGAGCCTTAACAAAATGAAGCAGAGCTTTGTTCTTAGGATGAAAGAACTAATGTAGGTAGGACAGAATGTGTTGGGTGTCAGGTGGTGTCTGTGAGAGCTTGGGCTGTACTAAATGAACCCCCTGAGGTGATTGAGGTAGGTTTGGGCTTTGTTATGCTGTTGTTTTAGCTGCTCGGTCTGCCTGATTACTTCCCCTGGGAATAATGGAACTGTCAGTCTGATGAGACCAACAGTGAATAATTTCTATAGCTTTGGG
>NW_004949153.1:656176-664119 GCF_000317375.1 Microtus ochrogaster | reverse complement strand
GGGTCTTGTATCTTATCTGTTGCTTTCATTGGTTAACTAATAAAGAAAACTGCTTGGCCCTAATAGGACAGAAAATTAGGTAGGCAGAGTAGACAGAATAGAATTCTGAGAGAAAGAAGCAGAGTCAGGGAGTCGCCATGATTCTCCCACTCCAGAAATGGGTTAGATCAATATGTAAGAGTTAGCCAATAAGAGGCTGAAACTAATGAGCCAGGCAATGTTTAAAAGAATACAGTTTCCATGTAATTATTTCCTGGGCTAAGCTAGCCATTTGGGAGCCGGGTGGGAATGCAGCCCGCCGCTCCTACTTCATCAATGGGAGGCTTTTAACAGGTCCATAATGTAACCTGAGTTAGTTATGGATCTTCCTTTCATTGTAAGAAGCCCACGCTCCTTCCAGATATTTGCATGGGACAGGAGGATATGAAAGGCATATTTCGAATCTATGTAAACATTTAAAGATTGTTCCTTTTCTAATTGAAAGGCACAGATAAGACCTATCAACTCAGCCTGTTGATTAGTGGTATGGGCAGGGAGTGCCCATGCCTTCACGATCTCAGTATCTGATACTATGCCAGAGCCTGCTCTATAGATCCCATCCATAAAAAGTATCTGCTATTATGTATACCAGGTATAAGTGGCCTGGGACAGTTTGCCCTCATGTATATGTGTGGGGAGGGACAGTAGATCTTCTAAGATTTCTATGCAGGAGTGAGATGGGGAATCATTAACATTAGGTTGATGTAGGAGATTTGAGATATTAAGGGGTAGGCGGCATTGGAAAGTGAGTGTGGCATCTTCTACTAGTGCCACCTGGAGCGAAAAAACTTGGGAAGGGGGTAAGGTTTGTAAGCCTTTGTAAATAACGAGGTGGGACAGATTATGGTGGGAGAAGACAGTGGTGAGTAACCCAAAGATTAGGTTTTTTGACTCAAGAATAAGAAGCTCAGCAGCCCTTAAGGCATGTAAACAGGGTGCCTAGCCCCAAGTGGTGGGGTCCATTTCTTTGACAGGTATACTACAGGTGCAAAATAACATTCCAGTTGATTTCCTAAGACCCCAAGGGCATATCCCTCCTTCTCTGCTATGTAAAGAGTAAAGGGGTGAGATAAATCTGGAAGAGGAAGAGCTGAAGCCTGGATAAGGGCCTGTTGCAGTCTCTGGAAGGGCTTAGTAACAGGATGGGGAAGGGGCTCATGCAGAGAGCTGAGAGCTTTCTCATATAAGGGGTAGGCGAGGAGAGAAAAGGACTGGATCCAAAAATGCAGGAAGCCAGCTACTCCTAGGAATGATAAAACCTCTTCTTTGGTGGAAGGAACTGCAAGAGGTTGAACTATTTTTTTTCTAGAGTGATAGCCTTTTGGGTTGGGGTTATAGTTAATCCCAAATAAACAACATGAGTGGTAGACAGTTGGACCTTAGAAGGTAAGACTCTATAGCCCCTTTTGGACAGGAAATTTAAAAGGGTAGAGGTATCAGTTTGCTGATCTTCATTGATGGGCTGCAAAGTAAAATGCCATCCACATACTGTATGAGCTTAGATTTAGGGAGAGACAGTGAGAGCAGGTCAGAAGCTAAAGCCTGGCAAAACAGGTGTGGGCTGTCCCAGAATCCCTGGGGAAGGACAGTCCAGGTGAGCTGTGTGGAGAAATGGGTTTCATGATCAGTCCAGGTGAAGGAAAAGATGTTTTGAGATTCAAGGCTGAGAGGAATAGAGAGAAAAAAACATCCTTGAGGTCTAGAATTGAGAAGTGGGACGATCCTTGAGGAATATTGGATAGAAGGGTGAGAGGATTAGTGACTACTGGGTGGAGAGGGACCTCTGCAGAGTTAATGAGCTGGAGATCTTGAACCAGACTATAGGTTTCATTAGATTTTTTAACAGCAAGTGTAGGGGTGTTAAAGGGAGAAGAGGTGGGGCGAAGTAGCTTTTTTTCTTAAAAGGTCAGAAATAATAGGCCTAAGTCCCTTAAGGTTCTGGAGAGAGAGAGAGAGAGAGAGAGAGAGAGAGAGAGAGAGAGAGAGAGAGAGAGAGAGAGAGAACTGAGCTTGGGTAATGTACTTAGTAGGGTCCTGTAATTGGATAACAATGGGGGAATGGTGTTTAACAATGGAGGGGTTTTGGGTATCCTAGACATAGGGGGTCTACCTGGGAGGTAGAGGAAACAATGCATTAGGGTCATGTATTGGGGGGCTAGGAGAAGGAGGAGTGGAGCTGCTGGCAAGTCTATGGTAAGGTAAATGGGAGGAGCAAAAGAAATGGAGGCCCCTACATTTGTTAAAAAAATCCCTTCCCATGAGAGGTACTGGACAGGTTGACAAAACTAAAAATGAATGAGTGAGATAAATGCCCCTAAACACACAGTTAAGTGGTGGGGTCTGCTGAGGTAGATAAGGCTGTCCCCCTACCCTGACAATAGGGAAACTAGAAGGAGAAGTAGGCCCCCAAAATTCCCTCAGTACTGAGTATGTGGCTATGGTGTCCAAGAGAAAGAAGATGAGCAGTCCTGATACCATGATGATTACTTGTGACTCCTTATTACAGATGATAGTTGTGGTCGTGTCAAAGGAGGCCGGGCAGCCTCACTCATCTATGGCCAGACCTAGAAGGAGTTGAAGGAGCTAAAGAGGGCGGTGTAGAAGCTAAGGGAATGGGGGTAGCTTCCCGAGGTTGAAAAGGCAGAGGTTCATTAGCTGGCTCCAGAGCAGGAGTTGGGGGTTATTGAGGAGCAGATGGCACAGCTAGAAACATGTGAGTAGGTGAACAGTTTACAAGTACAGAGGAGTTAGACTTAGAGTTTAAGTAGAAAAAGGCTTGAATATGGGGAATCTCCTTCCATCTGCTTGTCTGCTGGCAATAGTTAGACAATTCCCATAAAATGTCGGGGTTAAAGGTGGCCATTTTAGATTTCCCTCTAAATTGTACTGGGGTCATGTTTTTGAACAAAGATAGATAAGTGTAGAAGTCTGTAAGAAGGGCATTAAGGCCTGAGGTTTTAGGGCCTCTAAAAGGCTCCCCAAAGGGGAGGACAGATTGATAGGCTTGGAAGGTTTGGTTCCCATGGTTAGAGTCATGTACACCCACAATAAACAGTAACACCCAGGGCTCTATAGAAGATGTCACTTGACTGTAGAGTGGGATGTAAATCTGTGCGACATTTGCAAGACTCGTGTGGGTGTCCCCTCAAGCCACGAGTGGGAAGGTAAGGCCTGGCTGGATCCAGTTGGTGGCTCAAACCCAGAGTAGCCAGAGGCTGCTCCGAGCAGTCTCAGAAAAGAAAACGGAAAGAAAAAGAAATGAAAAAATGAGAAAGATCTGAGGGACCTTGGGCCCTCGGTCACAGGTGGGTTGACCCCGGGCCATCCAAAATACAAGCTTAAATAAGGGAAGCAAATCTCAGATGAATGACAGCAAAGGGAGCAACCATGGCCTTGAGGACCATGGTTGTGGGCAGTGCCCCCTGTCTCTAGGAACTCCAGAAGGTTGCAGGAAGCACAATGGTCAATTCCTCGGGTTCAAAGAAATGGCTAAGCTGGCCAGTATGGGAACACTCACCATTGGATGCCGGTGTTGTTCGGAGGTGCCGTGCTCAGGCATATGGAACACGTGGGTTGTTTTTGAGAAAGTCTCCGGTTGCAATTCCAGTCCCAAGATCCTGAGACAGGTCCTGGCCCCAGGACAGGGTCCTGGGACTGGAAATTCTGGCCTCGGGATAGGGGCCTGGGTTGGGAGAATCATCTGAGTCACAGCACTAGATAAAAATGTTCGGCGGGAATGAGAAGAAGATACGAGGCAAAAACAAACACACTTAGGAGTTTATTTAAAGAAAATGTGTTCACAGGACCCAAGGAAATGGTGTGCAAAAGAGAGAGTGCATAACTACGGGACATCCAGCTTTTAAAGGCTTCCTAGCTCATGCGCATGGGGGAAACGACATGCCTATGTCAGACACTGATGACGCAGATGGAGGGGGACCCACACATGCGCACACAGGGGGTTAGTTGAGTTGTGGGTGGAGGTAACCATGCATGCGAGCACATGGGTCATGTGGGCCCTGTTGCCAAGGATCCAACCACATGCACCTGCCTTATAACCCAGAAGTGCAGCCCTACAGGTGGCTAAAAGAATTACAATAATGTCATTAGGTATCATTTTATTACAGTATTCATTTAGAAAAATAGTAAAATTTTCTTCTAGATCTATGGCCTACCTAGTCTCAGATTTTGGCTATCCAAGCAGTGTCCAATATGGATCTCATCTTATGGAGTGGGTCTTAAATCTTTCCACTGTTTCCACAGGATTTATGATAGATCACAGTATACAGAACAGGTCATAGATTCTGAATAAAATGTTGAAAAAAAATCTTTAAATAAATGTCAGTGATGCTAGCCTCCTTCTTCTATAGTTTCCTGTAATTGCATTAACTCTACCCAGATAATCAAAACTGATTTACTTTTCTCAGTATCCTAAGCATAATTATGTACCCATTGACCATTTTACCATAAAGGACTATACAGTCAATAGTTCTCTGAACTATGATGACTATATTTTTGAGTTGTCATTATTCTTGCAATGATAGTGGAAAAACAAAGCCAAAATAAGGAAACAGCTATTCTACTTGTTTAACATTTGTTTCTAGTTATTTTTTTTAAATTTTTTATTTTATTGTTTTTTTCAAGACAGCATTTTTCTGTAGTTTTAGAGCTTGTCCTGGAGCTAGCTCTTGTAAAACAGACTGGCTTTGAAATCACAGAGATCTATCTGCTTCTGCTTCTGCTTCCCAAGTGCTGGGATTAAAGGCATGTGTCACCACCACCTGGCTTGTCTAACATTTAAAATTGAGAAAACATTTTTATCCTTTCAATCTGTATTTTATTCCACTTATATTAAGAAATAGTATAAAAAACAAAATCAAATGATAAAATACTTACTTACTCATATGACTTCATGTTGTCCTAATCTAAATAGAAAATTATATTTATGCCAGTATTTCACACATCCACGATGAAATATTTCCATTATTATGGTAAATACTTATTTATTTTTCATCCCATTAAGGCTTATTCCTAAAGATCATTTTCAAAATACCAAATCATGTTTTAATAAACATTAGATTCAATCAGATAGTCGTTGGTTATACCCACAAATTTTGTGAAACTTTTGCACCAGTATATCTTGCAGGTAATCTACAAAACTGTTTATTGCATGATTTATAGATGGCATGATGGTGTTTATATTTCTTCTCTGGTGTTAGAGTATCTTCCAGTACCATGAACACTGATCAATAGAAATGAAAGCTCTAATTAATTCCTGTGCAAGACTGAATGTATTTAGCCCCCATAATTTTATAGGGAGTTACACTACTTCAAGGTGTGGCCTTGTTGGAGGAATTGTATCACTCTTGGGTGAGCATTCAGGTTTCTTATGCTCAGGATATTGCCCAGTATCTTAGTTGACTTCCTGTTGCCTGCAAGATTAGGGTTCTTGGCTACTTCTCCAGAGATATGTCTGCTTCCAGGCTGCCATGCTCCCTGCTATGATGATAACTTACTGAACATCTGAAACTATAAGTGAGCTACCCCAATTAAATACGTTCCTTAACAATTCTTAAAATATTATGTAACTGGTGCAAAGTCCCCTCTGGAAGAACACCATGTAGTAACTGTTACAGGGAAAAGAAAGTATATCCATAGTAGTATTTACTTCTAACTGACCTTAATATATCCTGTACGTCATTTTTGCTTGGTCTTTAAGAATATTTGTGAAGCAAGTTGCATAAGAACTAGCAAAGTCATGAAAATTTGTAGTTCAAATATTTTCTTTAAATAAAGAGCAGTCTATATTTAATTCAACATTAATTAATAATTATCACAATCAAAACATTGCCAATATTCTTGCCCTTTGAGGGGATTAAAAATTCAAAATAATTAAGCACTAAATATTATTTTCTCTACGAACTCTATACTAAGATTCATTAGAAGGCATTTGGTAGTATCGATTAATGTCAAATTGTAAACTTGTCCCATTCATTGTCCTGCTCATCTGTATTCATTTCCCGGACCTTTATACTGATATTATTCAATATCTACTTCTAGACTCTTGTTATTCTCTGCTTCATTAACTGCTAATGAGTTGAGATACAATATAATGTGCCTTCCTTTTATATTACTTTACTTGCTTCATGCATTTATATTGTAGCTTTGAAAAACAAAATCTGTATGACCTATTGATTTCTCACCTTGATAACATTATTATTTATGTAATGCTGATTTTAATATTCTCTGTGTAAATATACCCAGTTGATCTTTGAAAATGACTTGTTAACTATTTGTTAACACGGAAGTGATAGTAAAATTTAGGTCTACATTTTATGCTTTTGCCTGACCTAATTCACTCCTATATTGATATATACGTTTTTTCCAAAGTTTCAAGAAGAGCTAAATATTCCAAGAAGTATTCAGTCATTTGGTTAGCAGCATCCTTTTATGTCATAGTTAAGTATGATAAGGTGATATCATTATTTTTCCCCTTGCAGTTTTGCATAAATTACCAGTGATATTTTATGCTGGCTTTTGCCAATCTTTTAAATGTAAATTTCTGCACCCCAATAAGCCTCTCCACTAACACGACAATCCAAATCAGACTAAATCTAACTGAAATAGAAAAAGCACAGGTTTAATGGATAAAATCATCCTGAATGATTTTTCAGTTCCCTAGAGAGTAGACAGGAAAGAGAGACTGGAAAACAACATGCCTGTTTTCTAGGGGGCAGTTTAAATACCCCATGGAATGGTCTTGAGAATCTCCGGGGGATGGGTCATCATTTGGCGAGCTTTCTGAGATGTGGCATGGTTTGGAGAGAGATGGAGAAAGGGGCTGCCATGCCAGCACAACAACTGTAGTTCTTCTGAGTGAGGGACCTCAGGATTAACACACAGCACAACTTCAGGTTTGGCAAACAAGCCTTTATTCCACTTTCTCACACAGTATATATAGAGACCTCATTAGAAGAGGCCGAGCCAGCAAAAGCAAGAAGCTCATCACTGTAGGGATAAACATCTTTAGAAACATTGCGGAAAACAACAGATTGCTTTGTTCTTGGTTTTGCCTTGTTTTTGGAACAACCAGCCACAAGAGTACAAAATAGATCAAGTGGGGGTGCCTGTCCTCAAGGGACCCAACAGGGTCTTGTGATGTAGGATACCCCTCTGTATGCTGTGAATATGTTTTATTGACATTGATTAATAAAGACGCTGTTTTGGTCTATGGCAAGGAAGAATATAGCAAGGTGGAATATCCAAGCAGAGATATAGGAGGAAAGAAGGCTGAGTCAGGGAGATGCCATGTAGCTGCCAAAGGAAAACAACACCACAAACTTACTGGTAAGCCATAGCCTCATGGTGATACAAAGATTAATAGAAATGTGTTAATTTAAGATGTAAGAGGTAGATAAGAAACATCTGAGCTTTTGGCCAAACAGTATTGCAATTAATATAGTTTTTGTGTGATTGTAAATGAAAGTTTCTGTTCTGTCTGGTCCCATAGCCATTCAGGAAAACAGAAACAAAACCACAGAAACTTATGTTAATTATAAACTGTTTGGCCTTTTATCACAGTTTTATTATTAATTAGCTCTTATGACTTATATTCAGCCATAATTCTTCTCTATGTTTAGCCATGTGGCTTGGTACCTTCTGTCAGTAAGTATTCTCATCTTGCTTTATCTGTGTCTGACTGGTAACTGCATCTCTCTTTTCATCTTTCTACGACTTTCCTAGTTTTGTTTCTCTGCCTATATTTCCTGCCTGGCTACTGGCAAAGCATTGTTTTTTTTTTTTGTTGTTGTTGTTTTTGTTTTGTTTTGTTTTTTTGAGACAGGGTTTCTCTGTGGCTTTGGAGCCTGTCCTGGAACTAGCTCTGTAGACCAGGCTGGTCTCGAACT
>NW_004949153.1:639503-656076 GCF_000317375.1 Microtus ochrogaster | reverse complement strand
TTTTTTTTTTCAAAGCATTGTTTTATAAAACAATCTGAGTGACAAGTTTTTACAATATGCAAATCATTATCTCACAGCATTGGATTAATGTAGTGACACTTCATTTGTATTTTAATAAATTAATCTTGCATGAAGATTGGAGATTAAAACCACACCACTGGTCAGCCTTACAGATCAGGTAGTGGTAATACATATTTTTAATCCCAATAGTCACACTAGCTACCATAGAATCTGGGCAATGCATGTCTTTAATCCCAGTGGTGCACACCTTTAATCTCAGAAAGGAGAAATCTCACAATCTCAGTCTCATTCTGAGGTTTCCTGGAGGAAGAATCACCATTTTCAGACAGGTTTGCTTTTCTGAACTTCAGTTTGAACCCCAATTTCTGTCTTTGAACATTCATTAGTTGTGATTCAGGCTTGGTCTGGAACTTCCAGCAGAACATTCTATACTCTTTGGGTATATGGATGCCAACGAATGGGGTGAGGCTTCCAGCAGAACATCCCAGCCTCTTTGGGTATATGGATGCCAACGAATGGGGTGAGGCTTCCAGCAGAACATCCCAGCCTCTTTGGGTATATGGATGCTAGGGACTATGGTGGAACTTCATCAGAATTCTGGTCTCAGATTCTTTTGGTGTATGGATGTCAGGGGCTGGGTGAAGCTTCCAGCGGAACATTAAATTCTTGAGCTAACCATGTTTTAGTGTGGTTACAAAATAAAAAAAAAATATTTTTAATTTACAGGCTTATAATAATTTCAGACTTTGAATTTGCGAAAAAAGGAGCTTGGTCATCTTGTTTTTTTTTGGGGGGGGGTTGTTTTGTGTTATTGTTTGTATTTTTCCAAGTTAAATTTTACTACAACAAAACTTTTAGAAAGGTAAAGCAATGTGTTTGGTTGAAGTCTTTTCTCTTTTTGACTTTCTTATTTTTCAATTCACTGTCTCTGGCTGCTTTATCTGAATCTTGTGCTTTCCCTTTCTTCTAGGATATTCTGTAATAGAACTATTTTAGAGAAGTGTCAATATTAAGGCTAGATAATTTCTTCAGTGATATAAGAAACATAGTTTTTGGAGTTGAATATAATAAAGCATTTCTGCTATCCCAGCATTCTGAAGGTTATGGTATGATGACTGCTCTGGGATGGAAGCCAACTAGATTAATAATAGCAAGGCCCATGGTTAAAAACAAACTGAACCTAAAAAAAAAAAAACTGAACCTGCAACAACAACAACAACAACAATACAGAAATCATTGTATCGGTACCATTTCATGTCACATTTGAACAATTTACTTCAGTTTTCTTATTCTAAATCCCATGTTTTCTGTAGGGAACAGAGTCATGTACACATAGAATGGCACTGGAGAAGCCAGGAAAGATAAATACACAGCTTACATTTTCAATGGAATAAGATGCTAAACCGATCTTCCTGGAATGATAGGAAAGCTGTCATTTTACACCCAGATGGCCTTGCTTTCTAATGAGACAATCTCTTCAATATCTCCCAGAATTTATGCTCTTACTTATCCCAGGCCATTCCTCCTAAATCTTGTGAATTGCTTTAAGACTTTAAAACCCACTTTTATGAGTGTTGTCTCTTGTACTTTAAAACAGTCTAAGTGATCTCTATGCTATCTTAGGGCCAGGCCAATCCCGACACCCACAGGCATTATGTTTACCTCAGACAAACTTTATAGACCCTTAATCTTGGGCACTAACTCCGAATCAACAATACCCATTCATTCTTGTGAAAGAAGCCAGATGTACTTTAAAAGCAATCTCATTGTAATCATGTTTTCAATTGTTTTGTACTTGGTGCTAAGTTAACTGTTATCTATTTTTTTTTCAAAATTGTTCTATGCTGATATATAGTTAAAGTAAAATGATCTGGGCCAGACTCTAGAAGTTCTGGTCCAAAGCCAGTTACAATAAAATTGGTCTGATCCAAGTTTCATTCTTTTCTCTTAGTGGTTCTTTTTTCCCCCTGCCTAATGTAAAGCCTGTAGGGAAATCACCAGAGTTTTCCACTCAAAATACATATCTAAATATTTTCTTGAAAGAGCTTACTTTCTTTTTCGTTTGTTTTGTTTTTCTTCCAGACATGGATTTCTCTGTGGCTCTGGCTATTCTGAAATTAACTGTTTAGAATGTGTAGACCAGGCTGGCCTTAAAAGCTCAGAAATTCACATGCCTTCTGACTGCTGTGATTAAGGAGTATGTCACAACACCTGGTGAAACAACTCATTTTTATTCTCTTTTTACTACCTGAATTACTTTTCTCTTTCAAAGAGCCTATATGTTTCCCTGTTACAATACATAGGTTACTGGTACAATATAAATTCATTTATATTGCAAAGTAAAATAATCATAAAGCTAATTTATCCTTTCTCAGCCTTTATGCAATCTCTTCTTAATTAAAATCATTTACCTCTTAAAAGTAAGATAGATTATGGCTGTGCTTGGAAGAAATGTAATAAGAAGACAAGATGTTCACATTCATTAGAAGTTTTCATTTTTAAACTATAACCATCCTTTTACTGGAAAGATTTTCTTTTCTCACATAATATATCCTCATTACACTTTCCCTTCCTCTACTCCTGTCAGTTCCTACTCACATACTGTACCATTCAGATCCACTCCCTTTTTGGTTCTTATTAGAAAACAAGAGTTATAAGGGTTAGTATAAAATAATGCATCAGAGTAGGACAAACAAGCAAAGGGAACAGAGCCCAAGAAAAGAGAATATATATATCCAATTGTTTGCACACTCAGGAATTAAACAAAAAACACTAAATTAGAAACCATAATGTATAATAAAAGTACATGTAAGTAAAAAAAATAGAGGAAAACCATGAAATATATATGTAAGTAATAGAAAAATAAAAATTTAAAATTAGTATAAATTAATATAAAAATGTCATTTTTGAGACAAGGAGCCTTCAAGTAGCCATTGCGTTAGCTTTCTTGTAGATATTGAAGCCTACCTTTATGCAGAATTTATTTTCTAGGTGGTTATCAATTAGTGACAGCTTCTATGTTAGGAAGCAGCATGTGTCCAATTATTATTTCAGAACTATGACCTATAATCTTTTTATATGTATGATGAAGAAAGAATTCTTACTAATAATTTTTTAAAAGTACAAGTACATATGAAAAGAATTTTCCATGGTCAAAAATAGAATATTTCTTTTTTTCCTTCAATAAACAAGAAAACATTTTCACTGTTTATTCGTATGTCATGATGATTTAACACAATATGTAATTTCTTTCCCAAACATTTCTTGGTAAAGTTAATATATAGCTCTTTTGTATATAAACCACTGTAGGTAATTATGGTTTTTTGCACCACATTTGCATTTGTATATTTCAAATTCAGAAAATCATAGCTGGAAATTTATAAAAGTCACAAAAATATTGAATCATGTTTGTAGATAAAATTATATGTAAAGAATCACTTAATCACTTATTTATGATTCATTCATAAAACTGTTCACTAATACTAAAAAACAGATAAGGGAATGTGAGACAGTTACTGCATTTACCAAAATAGTTCATTAATTTTATAGTTTGAACTTCAGTAACCAATTAAATTATTGTAGTTTATACAGCACTCCACAGAATTCATACTTTTTCACTAAAAACTAGAAAAGAAAATGGGTATACAAATAAATCTATGTATCTTAAATACTAGTCCAGTAAATTATTTTACCAAATAGCCAAATAAAATAATGGATTTATTTTAATTGCATTGTTCTTTTTCTATGCATTTTTTTTTGTATTTTAAAATAATATATATTTGAATTAAGTAATGTGGGGAAAACATTATTTGCCAAAATGGATAGAATTATTACACTCATTAAATCTTGCAGGCACTACCCTTATAGGGTCTTATGTGTGAGAATAGCAAGAAAAGTTTATAAGCTAGGAATGGGCTATCACTGAACACCAGATCTGCAAGTACCTTGATTTTAAAGTTTCTCATCACTAGAAATATGATGAATAAATTTCTATTTTTTATAGTTCACTTAGTATATGATATATCTATTGCATTCAAAATAGACAAAAGCAATCACCATGATGGAGAATATAAAGTCTTGTTTATATAAAAGGTACATAATACAGTTGATAGAATCAAAAAGATGTATCCACAATATGGTACAAAAATGAATTAGAGCTATATGCAAAGCCATGGATGAATCTCTAAAGTGCAATACCGTGGAAAATGGCAGAAAATAATATAGCTTGCCAGTGTTTACTAACAAAAAGTCTAGCATTGTTCTAGATACTATCCCATTCAAGACAGAAATGCCTTCCTGATTATTTACATTGTGGCATGGATAGTGAAGTTTTCTTTTAAATTGTATATGTATTTGTATTTTCTCTGCATTCATATTTATGCACCATGTGTGGGCTATACTTATGGATACCAGAAAAATGTGTCAGATTCCCCAGTTACAAACAGTTGTGAGCCTTATTATGGGAATTGGAGATCAAACTCAGTTCCTCTATTAAAGGAACCAGTGATCTAAATTACTGAGCTTTCTTGCAAGGCTAGAGACAGAATTTTTAATTGTATTTAAGCAGTTTTATGTATTATCTGAATACACTATTCAATATTTTACACTCAGCTTCCTTTTAGTTATATTAATATGTCTTTTTATCTCGGAGTGGTAATGAATATTGTTTTTAATTTCAAGTTTTATTATATCATGATTTTAGGTGTTTTGTTGAGAAAAGAGTTTAACAATTATTTATTTCCATGTTATTTTTAATTAATGTCCAGATTATAAAATCACATTAGATTTATAGAAAAGTTATGACATTACTGCAGGAATTGTCTATCTTCCTACAGAGACAGGTTTTTTTTTTCTGCTTATAGCTCTATTTTAAAGTAGTTCTTATAATAATTTTTGTATTTCTCATCAGGGTGGATTATAGGGCAAGATGGAAAAAAAATACGTATCTCAAAGGTCCATGTTTTGTATCTTAATCATTTTTAAATCCTTAATAAGTGGCAAACAGTTACTCATCAATAAATAATGTCTGCACCTTTTCTATCACTTGAACTCCTGAGCATTTTCCTGTAATTCACATGTCCACAATTAATTACAGCTTCATAGAGAGGATGGTTGGAATAGTGAAAAGTCAATGATTTAGCACTAGAAAAACTAAGTTGATATTCTTTCTCTGTCACATTGAATTAATTATTTAAACTTGCATAGCCTTAACAATTAAAAAATAAGGAAATGAAGCAAAGTGAAGAAGCAAAACAGAGGAAATAGTTTTTTATTTCAAAAGCATAATGAATGATTTGATTGAGAACATATGTAAAAATAAGTATAATTTTAGAAAATTTCTAAATGAAATTCAGAACTTACACTGTTATCACAATCAATACAATTTTGTCAGTAAAACACATTATGTCATTTCTGTGGGCTTCAGCTTTATATTATGAAAACTTAGAGAAACCTTAGTGCTTACCTCAGAAAACTTAAATAACAAATAAAATTTTGTGTATATGGATTCAAGAGTTAGCTCAGTGTTTAAAAATGTTCTTACTTTTCCAGAGAAGTAGACTTCAATTTGTATCACTTGCATTGTGTCACTAATAGCTGCCTGTAACTTCAGCTCCAGGGATATCAATGCCTTCTTCTGACCTTTGCATTCTCCACCACACATGTGCACACATATGCACACATTCACATGCAGCCACAAAAGAAAAAATAAATACATTTACTTTACATAAATATATTCAAAATATAAAATAAAAAGTTTATGTAAAATATTAACATTGAGTAGATGGTAAATAAGAAGCCAATTAAAATGTTAACTATGATTATAACATAATTTCAGTTATGATCACAGATGGAGAAAATTGCTAGGCCTCCTTAGTCTTATTCATCAGGGAAAGATGAGTGTGCTATCTGCGCTTTCAACAGCCCCACACGCAGGACAATCAGATTAGCAGTCCCATGATGTAAGACAATCAGACACAATAGCGAGTCAAATCAAAGTAGAAACTCAGGTTATTACTGTGAGAATATGCTTATATAGGTTAAGTGACATCATATGATGTGGGGGGACCTCCATTCAATGAGAGACAGCCAAGCCCTCCCTCTGGCTAAAGGGGCATCTACCTAGCTTTTGCTGTCTCATCCCTACTTGGTAACTTTGAGACTATCCTTCAAACTTGAACCAGGCTTTTCTCTGTCCTGCAGGCCTCGAGGTACAAAATGAGATAATTTTGACCCAACACTTTTACATTTTTAAAAAATATCCCACCCCTAGCCCAGTCACCAGGCCAGAATAGCCCACTAGAGAGAGGGTACATGTCAGAGCCACCCCTATCTGGAGTTTTGGCCTAGATACCCTCAAATTGTGAATTCATCCGTGGGGTGAGTTGTATCAAGCCTATCATAATGTACTCAAAGGGCCATGAGTTGTACCTTTTGTATCTATTTTTGGAACAGTTGTTTCAGCCTTTGGAGAATGCACAGGCCAAAAATATAGATTAATAAACAAATAGCCATTGGCCCAATTAGGAAAGACATGAGTGTGGTAAGCCATGGCAACCAATTAAACCACGTCTCATAGGGTGTCCTTGACTTAAATGAACCAATATCTTTTCTTAACTTATCTCAGTTTCTTGTAACTATTCTAGAATGGTCCTCATAGAAGCAACATTCTTCCCCAAGTACTCTGCAAATTCCTCCCTGTTCCATAAACAGCAAGTCCAAGCCTCTCCTATTTTTTTAAGGTTACCTTTGCTAAAGAATCCAAAGACTTTTGTAAATAACTTAATGTAGTCTCATTCTTTTCTAATTATGTCCAGCCCAGTGTGTTCATATCCTCAGGAAGAACAATAGTAATCAGGAGCCACCTCACAGTATCTAATAGCAGAGGCATTCCGGTTGCTTCCTGGGCATACATAAAATGGTATCTGCAGGAGGGCATGTCTCCTAAGGACATGAGAACACCCAGGCTCATTAGGCTAAGATGACTGGGGTAGGGTGCACCTGTGAGAACCTCCATATTCAGGTCTCCCATTGATCCCTGGAATTCAGGCTCCCATGTCCCAGCTCCCACGTGCAAAATCACAGACGTAAAACATTAGGTCAGTCCACCATATGCAAGGTGTCATCATCTCACAAGTCTGGTTTAGGATTCCTTTAGTGCAAGCAATCAACAAAATCCATGTTACCTTTTGTGTTTGATGGGGGCTTGTTGCCTGGAACTTGGTCCTTGTGAGAACAATTAATATGATTGCCACTAGGAAAGCCATCTGAAATAAACAGGCAACACTTCCCTCAAGGATCAGTCTTCCTTGGGCAGTGGTGATTTTTCTTTCCTGGTGTTTGAATTTAAGAGTTTTCCACCATAATCTCTTTCTTTCTTTATTGGTCATCTTGGTCTTACCCATTCTCCTGAGAGCAGGGGAGAAATTTTTAGTTATGAGCAGGTAGCCATATAGGTGTTCCCCCTTCTGTTTGAAAAGACAATTCCATATCCTCTGCCCTGTGTCAACAAGGGATCTGGGACTCTCCATTGCTTGGTGACAGGATCATTCCAACTAACCTTTGGGCAGGGCGTCTTGGTAGATATTCCCAATGTTTCTGGAATCTATTTTGTTCGCCTGAATTTTTAAAATTTAAAATATTGATGGTTAATAACAGTTTTTGTAGTTGTAGATTTGGGGAGACTTCTTCCCTTTTTTGTTTTATAAAGATGTCTTTGAGATACTGGTGATGTCTTTTGACAATGGTTTGATCCTGAGGGTCATATGGGATGGTACTGATATGAGATATATTCCATCTCTGCAAGAATTATTTTAATGTTTTACTTACAAAACAGGGGCAGTTTTCTGTCTTGACCTGTTGTGGTAGTCCCTACTTAGCAATACTCTGTAAGAAATGGCTTTTAGCATGGGTTGCGTTTTTCTCTTAGCAGGCAATAGCTCAGCATGTTTTATAGTAAATGTCTATGGTCACAAACATTTATTTTAATTTGCCAAACTGAGGGTAATGTGTTAATCTTTTTCCAAGATGATATTGGGTCCTAACCCTCTTGGGTTCACCCAGGCTGTTGTAAAGGGGGGTTCAGAGAAACTGTTGGCAAGTCTTACATGGATGGATAATTATCTTTAAATCTGTTGTGGGGACCTGGGGGTATAGGTCCTTTCCAGTTGACATTTGTTAAGTCATGCATTTGGGTAGCATTTTGTATGGGCAGAGTTGAGTGAGACCTTTATGAGATAAGCCCCTGAAGCTGCAGCAACCACAGCTGCATTCCATTGGGAAATGAAACCAGGGAGGTTTTGGTGTCCTCTGAAATGTTGAATATGTATGTTTTTTTTTCTATTTTCTAAGGCAGAAATAGGATTAACATCCAATCTAATATAAGCATATGGTAAGTATAACAGTAGGTTCATTATATAAGAGCTGTCTGAATAGAAGTTGCAGGGTTCTGGGACAATATATATGGTCATCATTTCCTTATATTGAGCAGTTCCACCACAAGGGAAAATTTTGGTAATCTTTGTTTTGGTCCACCCTGCAGAGAAAACTACAAAGGCAGCCCCATTCTTCTCCCCATCTGTGCAAACAGTGAATGCTTGTGTGGGGACTTAGAAGAAAAGACTAAGAGGACTCTCCAGTGTAGTTCTTTATATAGCTTCTCTAACTGGGACTCCCCAAATTGGATGTCCAAGGTCCCCAGAAATCCCTCTAGGTCATGGCTCAACTATTAATTTAGAGGGATCTTTTCCATAATATCAGAGGGAAATGTCACTGATTTTTATGATTATATCAGCTATTGGATTGACTAGAAAGTACACTCTAGGAGTGCCCCACCCTGGGTGGTGTGTATCCATTCTAGTGGTTGTGACTGCTGAACAATGGCAGCTAGCATGTTTTTTTTTCTCTAAAATATCCAGCCATGGATAGGAACGTTAGGATTATATATCACCAAAGAAGCCTGATGAAGCTCGTTGACAAATTCCGTGAGTGCCTGACGGCCCTCAGAAAACAAGAAAATGATCTCATAAGCTTGTGTCCCTTTTAGGAGATCATATAACTCATTTAGTCTCCATAGGCAACTAGGGCCTTACTCACTTCATTTTCCCCAGTACCTTTTGTAACCCTGATAAAGTAAGATGCTAATGCAGGATTAATTGGGGTCCATTCACTTTGGCTTGAGTGGATGTTAAGTGGGATCACAATATATGAAATGGGGGGGTACTTATTGTATTTTCTTTGGGACTATTTTAAGGCCATGTTGTTGGAGGAGTTCAACAATAATGGTTACCCAGGAAGCTAGACCTGATTCCTCCAAATGCCCAATTATTAAATCATCCATATCATATCAGAGTGTATTGTCTTTTTCAAAATAAGGACAGAGGACACTATGCAAATATTGTTGGTCATCTCATGTGGGAGAATAACCCATTCATATCTCTTGTTAGGTTGAGAGGAGTTAACTGTAGTGATTGAAAAGGCAAACCTTTCACAATCCTCCTCATGAAGAGGAATTGAGAAGCATTCCTTTAGTTCAATTACAGTAAGGTGAAAGTGGAAGGGGATTACAGGGACCCCTTAAAGGGGCACCGACTAGTTCCATATGGGCATTGTTTCCTTGTAGGTCCTGCAACATTCTCCAGGTCCCATTAGGCTTATTTATCACAAACATGAGGCTGTCCCAGGGGCTCTTCAAGGGCCTTATCCATCCTTCTTAAAGCATATTCCTTGTGATTTTCTTGAGCATCCTAAGTTTAAGTTCAAGTAATGGCTGCTACTCCACCCATACCGGCTTACCAGGTGCCCACCTAATGGATAGGAACCTTGGGGTCAGTGGCCTCTACTTTTGGATGTGACTCCAGATGTCAGGAATCTTCCTGGTGACACATTGCTCTATTTTATCATCATAAAGGCTAGATGGTCAGTGGTAATTATGGCATCCATTTGTCCTAACAAATCTTGTCCCAGGAGTTTTTTAGACAACCCCAGGAGGATTAGAGGCCAGAACTTTCCTTTGTATCCATCCATCCATCCATACCCAAATGTATATTCATTTTCTCCTGGCAAGAATGGATCCCCCTTATTTGTGCCATTCCCCTCTCCCATTTTATCCTTTCCAGGGTGACTGGGGTCATAAGAAGGTGGTCGGTCACTCCTTGTCATAGGCAATATCTACTTTCCTTTTTGTCTTTGCCTCTGTCTGCCTTATTCCTTCTCTCTGGGAACACTCTTTAGTAAATTGTGCCCATTTTTGATCTTCCCCCTCGTCTGTCTCCTTTTTTCCCCACTCTTATTTTTTGTTAATTGGTTACTTTTGGATTTTTTTGTAAAAGGATATATTTTCAACTCTGTTATTTACATGTTGTAAGAAAGCCATATGTCTTAGCCAAAAAGAAAATGTTCATGTTTCCTATAAATGACTAATTTATGGACAATCTTACTCTATTTTTTTATTCAGATCTCTTTTTTAAATTAATTATTTATTTAAAATTTCCACCTCCTCCCATCTTCCCATTCCCCCTCACTCTTTCTCACTCTCCAGTCCTAAAAGAAGTCAGGGTGCCCGGCCATGTAAGAAGTCCAAGCCCCCTCTCCATCCTAGGAAGGTGTGCATCCAAATAAAATTTTCTATGTCTTATGAGCAGTATATTCTTCTTTAGGTCAGAAGATTTAGCTGTACTTGGAGTCATTCTCCTGAAAGAATCAAGTAGAAAACCAAATATTATGAAATAATCTGTGATATTGACTTACTGGGGAATAAAATATTGGTTGCAATCATGAAGAGAAGGAAACCTTAGTAAAACAAAAAGATAAATATTCTTTCTAGATTGGTATGGTTGGTTGAAACACTTGAAAAAAATATGAAATTTTAGTATAGCAATTCAACCAACTAAAATTGAACCATGAAGCATAAAATGCCTAAAAACTAGAACTTTAATGAGCTGTTTAAAAACATCATATGCTCTAACATATGGAAGTGAAAGCAAAGAAGGCATCAACAGAAAAATGCATGTGTATTTGAAGATATGTTTCCTAAGAATCTCAAATACCATAAAACTTTAAAGAAATATGTTTTCAAAGCTCAACAACCAAAGCAAACATAAATAAAGAAAATCAGACTTGACATATTCCTAATAATATTGTACATTTCTGTGTCAGAAATAATCTAAAAACACCCAGATAAATGTGTTATGTATAATTGTTGTGAAATACTTCTTTAATTACATTAAATGTGTCATTTGTTTTTGTTAAATTTGTTTAATGATATAAACGTATGCTTCTTTGCCTGCCTAAGAACCTGAAATGGCCCTATCCTATTGCCATACTGATGAATATCTTGCATATCATCATCGAAGCTTCATGTGGCGTTGGATGGAGATAGAGACAGAGACCCACATTGGAGCACTGGACTGAGCTTCCAAGGTCAAAAGGAGGAGCAGAAGGAGGGAGAACATGAGCAAGGAAGTCAGGACCATGAGGGGTGCATACACCCACCGAAATGTTGGGGCTGATCTAATTGGAGCTCACCAAGGCCAGCTGAATGGGGACTGATGGAGCATGTGATGAAACCAGACTCTCTGAACGTGATGGACAATGAGCTGACTGAGAAGCCAAAGACAATGGCACTGGGTTTTGACCCTACTGCATGTACTGGCTTTGTGTGAGCATAGTCACCTTCCTAGACCTGGATGGAGAGGGGAGGACCTTGGACTTCCTACAGGGCAGAGAACCCTGACTGCTCTTTGGACTGGAGAGGGAGGGGAAGAGGAAGTGGAGGGATGGGGATGGAAATCGGAGGAGGGGAGGAGGTGAAAATTTTTAATAATAATAATTAATAATAATAATAATAATAATAATAATAATAAAGGAAAAAATCTTGTATGCTGTGTCTCAAAAAAAAAAAGAACCTGCTTGGTCTAATAAAAAGCTGAATAGTCAATAGCTAGGTAGTAGCAGTAGCATGATAGGCAGTGTTGGAAGACACAGAAAATAAGTTGGAGAAATCTAGGTGAGAAAGAGTGAGAGAAGAGAATGAGAAAGAAAGAGAGGGATATACCTGGGACCAGTCAGGCAGCTGTCAGCTAGCCAAACATGAGATAGGACATACAGAATGAAAAAAAGGTAAAAGGTCCTAAGGCAAAATGTAGATGAAGAGAAACAGATTAAGTTATAAGAGCTAGTGGGAGAAGCATAAGGCCCAGCATTCATAACAATAATAAATCTCCATACCACAATTTGGAAGATGGTTGTTGGACCAAAAGTCTGTTGCATCCAACAAAAGAGTCCTATAAGAAACCGTGAAGGCCTGGCTTACCTCACTCATGATAGTGTTTTCTATTTCCATCCATTTGCATGCAAAATTCACAAAGTCCTTGTTTTTTACTGCTGAGTAGTACTTTCATGTATATATTCCATACTTTCTTCATCTATTCTTCCATTGAAGGGCATCTAGGTTGTTTCCAGGTTCTGGTTATTACAAACAATGCTGCTATGAACATAGTAGAGCATATACTTTTGTTGTATGATAAGGCCTCTCTTGGTATATTCCCAAGAGTGGTATTGCTGGGTCCAGGGGTAGGTTGATCCCGAATTTCCTGAGAAACTGCCACACTGCTTTCCAAAGTGGTTGGACAAGTTTGTATTCCCACCAGCAATGGATGAGTGTACCCCTTTCTCCACAACCTCTCCAGCTATGGCTATCATTGGTGTTTTATCATGAGTGAGGTAAGTAAGACCCAAAAAGAGGGACGTGGAATGTACTCACTCATATTTGGTTTCTAGCCATAAACAAAGGACATTGAGCCTATAATTAGTGATCCTAGAGAAGCTAAATAAGGAGAACCCAAAGAAAAACATATAGGCATCCTCCTGAATATTAACCTTCATCAGGCGATGAAAGGAGACAGAGACAGAGACCCACATTGGAGCACCGGACAGAAATCTCAAGGTCCAAATCAGGAGCAGAAGGAGAGAGAGCACGAGCAAGGAGCTCAGGACCACAAGGGGTGCACCCACACACTGAGACAATGGGGATGTTCTATCGGGAACTCACCAAGGCCAGCTGGCCTGGGTCTGAAAAAGCCTGGGATAAAACCGGACTTGCTGAACATAATAGACAATGAGGACTACTGAGAACTCAAGATCAATGGCAATGGGTTTTTGATCCTACTGCACGTACTGGCTTTGTGGGAGCCTAGGCAGTTTGGATGCTCACCTTACTAGACCTGGATGGAGGTGGGTGTTTCTTGGACTTCCCACAGGGCAGGGAACCCTGATTGCTCTTTGGGCTGATGAGGGAGGGGGACTTGATTGGGGGAGGGGGAGGAAAATGGGAAGCGGTGGTGGGAAAGAGACAGATATCTTTAATAAATAAATAAATAAATAAATAAATAAATAAATAAATAAAAAAGAAACCGTGAAGGCAAAAAAAACAATGAAATCAAATATTCAAAGTGAATATTTTATATACCCGAAACAAATATATAATTTGTAGACATAATTTTATTCTTGCTATCTATACCCTACCATTATAACATAAGATATCTCACAAGATTTGAGTTGACTAGTACCTCCACAAGTTTAATAATATCTGCCCTATAAATGAACTGTGTCAAATATGGTGATATAGTGAATAAATTAATTAAAGAAAATATGGGTTAAATAATTCATTTGCTTTCATTTCAATGGTGAATACTGTAATGTACAGAGTAAATATGGTGAGATACAGGATGAATTTGAATGAATAATAGAATATTCATGAATATGTATTTTCACTTAGTATTCATGTATCTGTTTATCTAGCAACCTCTGTAATCAAATACACACCGGCACGCACACACACACGCACTGTTGAGATAGCATATAGAACACCTAAGGATATAACCCAAAACAATAACAGTGCATTGTTGATATTGTTTGTCCATTATCTAGATCTGTGGTATATCTCTTCAGCCTCTGCTAGCATTGCTGCTCAAGAAAACACTTGCACTTGCCCTTAGGTTCACATTATATTTCCCAATATAGAAGTACAAGATTTCGTTGCTCTGACATGTAAGCATTTCTAACTAAAATCTGACAATAGTGGGAGAAAAAAAAGTCATTAAATTTTCCTTTAACAAGGAAACCCAAAACAACACCCCAAACAGCAATACCAACAAACAAGTTTTGAGGATTGAGTGGCTACATAATTTTCAAGATCACAGCAAAAGAAAAATGAGACAATAACCTTTGAAATTGTACTACAAATCTTGTGAATAGAATGCACACACACAAAGCTAGCCTTCCTTCAAGAACAGATCATGGTTCAAGGGGTTCAGATCTGAATATGTGGCTTTCCAAGGTTCATATCAATCTGACCCATCATCCTTTAATGATTTATTCCTGAACAGTTTCTGCATTCTTGGCTGTGTATAAAAATCCTCGTTATGAGTAGAAAATCATGTCTTCACAATGGAACTTTTAGATCACATTGCTTAATAAAATGGTGTAAACAGTTTGCTTCATGTCTAGTCCAATTAGACAGAAAAATATACCAGGATAATCAGCATCTATGTATCCAAACTAAATCTCCTAAAGTTTTTATTTTGTTATTTGATAATACTGTGGAACAAGTTTGATTTAGATGAAGAGATAAACAAAATTCTAATGACAATATGTTCTCTTCATCCAAGCAAAAGTGAGAAGCAGCCTGGCAAACTTTTCTCAAAGTGTTTGCTTCTTCTGAGTATTTCAAAGCTTTAAAGAAAATAGTAATGAAAGTTTCCATATCCTCATAAATGCTCCAAAGCAGTTTGAAAAATATTTGTAGAGAATGTTTTCACTCTCAAAATAACCATGGCGAGCTTTAAAGGAACTGTGAAGTGGCAAGATAAGAGTGGTGAGGCATATTTAGCACATATAAAATGTGAGCCTCCTTTGAGCTATTGAATTGGATTGTCACTCTTCTTACTGCCATGAATTCAATCCCCTTATTCTCTCCACTTCAAATGATTCACTTCAATAGGTAGAGTGAGCATATATGGAAACTCCAGTGGCTGGACTCTGAGCAGACAAATAATGGAACTAACTAAGGGAAAGTTTTAGTGATCAAAGGGTATTGCAGTCAATTCAGTCAATTCTCCAGTGTCAAATTGCCTTCCACTAATTATTATTACAAGGCTAATGTCTCCAAGATATACTCAGATGGTGAACAATAATACATGTGGCAGCCATATATATTTTTGTAACATGAGTTTTATGTGAAGGTTCTGCTGAAGTTACTAGTCACAAAATATTACCACACTATTATTTTAAGTTAGCAACATAATGAAATGCTTTTTGTAAGCAGAGTTATCCTAGACCCACTTCTAATACTTATCTATTGCATTAATTAATTTTGTGCATGGACACATCTTCCATTGTGAAAAATACAATTGTGATTATGTATAGTTAATGGCCTGAAAAAATAAAACAAAAAAAGAAAAGAAATGAAATGCACACTGATAATGGTCACAGCCTCTCAATAAGTATTTTCCATGTAAAAAAATCTCATCATGTAAGTTCAGTCTTGAATGTGGTAATGCAACAAAGGCAAGCAAGGAGGGTCTGTTATGTGTAATCATGCAACTGTTAATGATTTACTATTACATATTAGCTTGGTGGAATCATGCAGGTGCACAACAACATGAAACAAACATTCTCAAATAAGGATCTGGGAAAACATAAAGAGCATAGCATAATTTATATTGTGAGATAATTATATTTTAGTATTTGGCTTATTTTAGTTTTACCATGAGTTAAATAAAATAAATCTCTAGGACTTTCAAAGTGTAAAATTGGACATAAATGAATGGAGTACTGACAGAATTAGGAGAAGTGAATAAGTTTGTTGTTTATTCATTCACATACACGGGGAGATAGAAATATTATACCAATATCAATTCATTTTATATAGCCTTGTGATTTTCATGTAAAGACACAAAAATACCATCAAATCAGAAAATCCAAAGATTGCTATTATGAAAGAATTGTATAAATTGAATTGAAATTATGTAGTAGATTAGATAACCAGATTTTTCAGATATCTTCTCATTTTTTAGGAAAAAATAATTTATCAAAGGTTTTAAATTATATACCACATATAAAATTGATTAATGTCCTCTCAAGATCTGTGAAGAATTTTGATGGGATTTTAATGAGGATTACATTGAATCTATAAATTGCCCTTGGTGGAATTGCCATTTTTACTATGTTGATCCTCCTAATCCAAGAGCAAGGGAGATACTTCCATTTTCTGGTATCCTCCTCAAATTCTTTCTTCAATACCTTAAAGTCCTTGTCAAATAGATCCTTCACTTCCTTGGTTAGAGTTACCCCAAGATATTTTATGCAGTTTGTGGCTATCATGAAAGGTGATGCTTCTCTGATTTCCCTCTCTGCTTCCTTATCCTTTGCATATAGGAGGGCAACTGATTTTTTTGGAATTGATCTTGTATCCTGCCATGCTACTAAAGGTGTTTATCAGATGTAGGAGTTCTTTGCTGGAGTTTGTGGGGTCGCTTATGTACACTATCATATC
>NW_004949153.1:636670-637904 GCF_000317375.1 Microtus ochrogaster | reverse complement strand
AGGATTGGGGGAGGGGGAGATGTGTGGGAGCAGGGGGAGGGAAATGGGAAATGGGGAGAAGGTGGAATTTTTTTTTTTCAACAAGTAAAAAAATAATTAAAAAATATACAAAAAAATTATATAGAGAGCAGTGAGTGCCTGCCTACCAGGCAGGCCTCAAGGACCCCCTAAAGGGAGCCCGGGCACCTTCAGCTTGTGCTCCTGGGGTGCCTGTGCACTCCTGGATCTCGTCCCGCCTGCCGGGATTTTTCCTTTTGTCCCCGGATCAACAGGCTACCAGGCGGCCCTGTTTAGGTACTGAAGAGTTCCATCTGGACAGGTGAGTATGTGCTTTCCAGGGGCGGACGGTCCCGGAAGAAAACACAGGCCCCCCTTCCCCAGCTCCTTCTACAGGGCTGTCTTTCTTACACACAACCCCTCCCCCACAAGCCTGCTTTTTCTGCTAGGTCCTCTGCTCAGGAACAGTTTCCTGCTCCTACACTAAGGCGACCCACCCAGAGCGGTGAGAGCCTGCCTACTGGGCAGGCCTCAAGGACCACCCACCGAAAGGGAACCCGGGCACCTTCATCTTGTTCTCCAGGGGTGCCTGTGCACTCCTGGATCTCGTCCTGCCTGCCCATTTTCTTCCTTTTGTCCCCGGATCATCGGGCTACCAGGCGGCCCTATTTAGGTACTGAGGAGTTCCACCTAGAGGGGTGAGTGTGGGCGATCCACGGGTGGATTGACCCGGAAGAGACCACAAACCCCCCCCAGCTCCTTCTGCAGGGCTGTCTTTCTTACACACGCCCCCCCCCCCAAGAGCCTACCTTATCTGCTAGGTCCTTTGCTCAGGAACAGTTTTCTGCTCCTACACTAAGGCTACCCACCCAGAGAGGTGAGTGCCTGCCTACCGGCAGGCCCCAAAGACCCCCCCCCCGAAAGGGAGCAGGTGCACATTCAGCTTTTGCGGCAGGGTATCCTGTGTTCTACTCGTCCCCCGCCCTGCCCCCCAAGTTCTCCCTTTTGTCCACGGGTCATTGGACTACCAGGCATCTATGTATCGGTGCTGAAAAGTTCCAACTGGACTGGACGGTTCCTGCTTCTACACTGAGGATTTACAACCAGAGTGTCAGTCACAGCAAAGACTGGACAAAGACACCAGGCCTCTCCTGGCTCCATTTGAAGGAAGAGATGGGAAGGCGCCAAGGCAAGAATTCCTCCAACAACCTGAAAGGCAACATGACATCACCAGAAT
>NW_004949153.1:631591-632225 GCF_000317375.1 Microtus ochrogaster | reverse complement strand
TATATACCACAAACTCTGCTACTATCTCTTCTTGAAGGAACCACTGGTTATTACCAGCATATAGAAAGTAATCATTTGCTATTATCAGAAATTTTCTTTGAAGTGTGTTTATATATAGTTCTTTAAAAATACCTTCTGATTTCTCATTATCCCTGCATTTAATCCTCTTTATTTCACTAACAATTGATTTGTTCTATTATTTTAATCATAAAATAATATGGAAACAACAGTATGTCCTTATCGCCTTTCTCTTGAATTAATGCATTTATACCTCTAAATGACATATCTGTATTTGAAGAAAGAAGATAAGTGGGTCTTCTGCTCTGAATAATTGGTCTCACTAACAAAGAAACAGAAGGATTTCCTCAATCCTAAGAGCACCCAGAACACATGAGAATAGAAAACTTATTATCTTTTTGTCACTCATTGTATACAAACAAACATATTTTGGGTGAAATTCTTTGTAAAAATAATTCATTATTTAATGATTCAAAAATCTGCTTTCACAATACATAGTATGTAAAGAATTTGGTAACTTTGAAAAGAAAAGTTATGTCAAATATAAGTCCTGAAACGTATATTAACTGAAAATTTTATATTTAGTAATATAGAAGTATACACACACACACACACA
>NW_004949153.1:628395-631296 GCF_000317375.1 Microtus ochrogaster | reverse complement strand
ACAAAGTTATTTATGTAGCAATTCAATCATTACAATTTTAAAGTACTCAAGGTGTTGGTAAAATTATCATCTTCCTCTGTTGCTGTGAAAAATATCATGACCAAAACAATATATAAAATGAAGCTTATTAGGCTTATATTTTCAGAGGGATCAGTCTTCAACCACAAGCACAAAAAAGTAAGCGCAAACTGAAAGTAAGTGTGGCTATTTAACTCTAAATGATTTCCTCCAGTGGTACAGTTGTCCAGGAATTATCTCATCTCCTTAACTTTCTTAAGTGATACCATGTGGAAATAGGAGCTGTGGGCTGTGTCCCCGGCACCCCGGCCGCCCACATAGCTAGCTTATGCCCCGAAATAATTACACAGAAACTGTATTTTTTTAAACACTGCCTGACCCATTAGTTCCAGTTTCTTATTGGCTAGCTCTTACATATTAATCTAACCCATTTCTGTTGATCTGTGTAGCCCATGAGCTGGCTTACCAGGAATGATCTTAACCTGCGTCTGCCTGGAGGGGGAGAATCATGGCGACTCAGCTTCTTTCTCCCAGCATTCTGTTCTGTTTTCTCTGCCTACCTAAGGACTGGCCTATCAAATGGGTCTATGCAGTTTCTTTATTAATAAGAAATCACTCCCACATCAATACCATTCACTTGAAACTAAGTATTCACATATCTGAGACTATGGGGAATTGTCTCATTCAAAGTAATATAACCTCTAATTTTCGTTTCTCTTATATTCAGTTCCTAAAACCTAGGTCTTACAATCTACATTACCTGTGAAATATAAGACAGAAGGAAATAAATAAATACCCTGGTTAAGACAACATCTGAATACTAATGTAGCAAGAAGATATAGTTAGAGTCTGAATTCAAGAACTAGACCAAAAAATATTTTTACTCAATAGCAAATGCTCTTCCAAATTAATCTTTTTGGTCTTTTGAATGTTCCTGTTAGGCTCAGATATTTTAATGTTTTTTTCTCAGTTGATGGAAATATTTGTCAAAGGATTGGAAATTCCAGGCTTATTGGAGGACATATGTTGTCAGATTTGGGCTTTGAGATTTCAAAAGCTCATGTCATTCCCAGTTCTCTATGCTCCCTCTTTCCAAGTTCCACTGCCTCAGGCTAGTGACTCAGTTGTAAAGGGTTCCTCTACTTCTCTAGCAACATGCCTGGTGATCTGCTTCTTTGCTTAGGTTATGGTCACATATTCACCTTGTGTGGGAAGTCCTTCTGTATATATGTTGCTTTTATTGCTTAATAAAGAATCTACTTTGGGCCAATGGCTTAACATAATATATCCAGGGTGGAAGAGATACATATACATATGTATATGGAGAGAAAGAGAGAGAGGGATAGAGAAAGTGAGTAGGTGGAGTCAGAGAAAAGCCATGTAGCATCTGCTGGGTACAGCCACACCAGAATCTTGTCTGTATTGCATGAACTTCATGGTAAAGTATAAAATTATAGAAATCGGTTAATTTATGAACTAGCTAAAAATAATGCTTAAGCTATTGGACAAACAGTAATGCAAATAATATAGTTTGGGTGTGATTATTCTGAGAGTCTGCAGGGCCAGGAAACAAACAAGAGGGCTCCTACAACAAACTGACACACCAATAACATAGACTAAATCCACATAAAACCTAAAAATGCTTAGAAAGAAATTCTAGACTCCAAGAGACAAAGTTTAGCCACACTTTTTTTCTGGATGGGCTCTGCTTGCTGGCAGCATGCTGTAGCTTCTTTAAGAGAGGTCTTTCTGATTCAGTGGTAGCCAAAAATACCTGCACAGTATTGAAATTTTGGCTTCCCAATACATGCTGCAGGTACAACATCTGGCTCTTTTTTAGAGTCAATGCCTGTCACTCAGTTTGGGTTCATATGCTATGTGCCCACTCAGGGTTGAGAGGAAAGTATCAGAGAACATGGCCAGGTTCAGCACTCCTTTCCTGGTCAGGTGATGGGATTGAGTCTGCTAGGAGTGTACAGGCAGGAAAGCATGGTGACTTCCCACTACCATACAAAGATTTATTTCCAGGCCATGCAATGCCCTGCATGGCAAATTTAGCCTTTTCTCAGATAAAATAAAGGTTTATACGCTATAGGATTCTACCCAGAGTTGAGCTGGTTAGGATGGCTCCCACACAACAGCCAGAACTACCTCCACCATATTTAAAGCCTAAGAGAGATGGAGCCAGCACCCGGGGCTGCTGAGATCTACCTGCTTAGCATTTTAGACAGAAAAGTGTTTCAGATATACAATAGGACAGATTCTGACATAAAAGACCTCTAAATGCAATACAGTGTGTTTTAAAAAAATGTATGTAGGCTTGGGAAAGAGAAGAAAAAAGTATAGAGAATTAGTGAGTTATAAAACCAGGTATATTGTTTTAAAAATAAAACAGTCTTTAAAGAGAAACAGTAAACTTATAGAGAAAGTAATGGAGTAAGAAAAATAAACCACACAAAGATGGAATATATGAAGAAAGTCTGGATTATGTACATTATTGTGTTTTCTTTGATTTTTTTTTTTTGACTGCTAAGGAGCTAAGTACAGAGAGACATTTCATTGTATGGGTCACTAAGTGAAGCCAGCATATATATTTTAAAGGTATCATAACTTCAGAATTTGAGTCTAAGGATGTGTTGCTTTGGAAAAGAGGTTTTTCTTTTGTTTCCACAGAGGATAAGAACCTGTGGAGTCCTTCCAGACTAATGTGGTTTGATGGATGAAGACCACCTGAAATGTCTCGGTGAACACCTCCAAAATTATTTTGCCCAATAAAAAGCAGAAAGCAGTTTGGAGAGAACTATGACCAAATTCCTATATATTGTTTGTAAATGTTTGTTTATATTTAATGTGGGATATGCTACAGAGATGAATTTTTTTTTT
>NW_004949153.1:627176-628295 GCF_000317375.1 Microtus ochrogaster | reverse complement strand
GGAACTCCCTTTGTAGACCAGGCTGGCCTCGAACTCACAGAGATCTGCCTGCCTCTGCCTCCCGAGTGCTGGGATTAAAGGTGTGCACCACCACCACCCGGCCAAGAGATGAATAATTTGCATTGAAATCGATCTAGGTTTGTTGATACAAATTTTAGGTCAATTTCGTTATATGTATATTTTTTTCTCTTGATTAAGGTATTGTGTTTTTACTGCTCATTTAAGAATGTATAACTAAGAAATATAGATTAATAGATAATCATCCATAGTCAAGCTTTTAGTCATATTTGTTAGGTTTCCTATATATAGAAAGATATATTTCAGTTGGATAAGTATTCTTCAAATTTTTCAGAGACCTTTAGAACATGGCATTTAAAATATTTTAAGTTAGGACTTTTCATGACACTGAGATACATCTGCTCCTGGCAGCACCAATATATCTCAAGAGGATGACGGTCACTGCAGAGGCTCCTTATGGTGTTGGTTAGCCATTTGTGCAAGAAACTGTTCGTTTGGAATTCTTGATGAAATGCTGTATAAACTGGACATGCAGGACCTACAAAAAATGACTGAATGTGCCTAAAGGCCAGACAGAAGAGAGTTACTGACAAACTGCCAATATAAGCAAAATGGTCTTTGAAACTTGCTGCTTCATGGAAAAGTCTGCTGGATACCATGGGCCTGTAGGCTAAATATGGATGCCCCAATGTTATAGAAGAACTTTGGATGGCAGTATAGAAAGTGAGATGTCTCTGTCAATTCTAGAGTTTTGGAAGTTGCTTATAATGAACTTCCTGTCAACTTAGGTAATATTATATCTTCCTGCAGTCATTGACGGAGTTGAAGAATAGATAGTTATAATTATAGCTTTCCTTATCTATGGTAAAAGATAAAGCAGATATAAATATTATAACTGTAATTCTTCCTTTACACCTGTTTTGGTATATGTAATGTCACTACACTAAAGTTAAAAACTTCATTTTTATTTAAACAGAAAAGAGGAAATGGTGTTGGAAGCCCTTTTATATATGTGTTGCATTTATTGGTTAATAAAGAATCTGCTTTTAACCAATGGCTTAACAGAATATAGCCAGGCTGGAAGAGTTATATATATATATA
>NW_004949153.1:624661-626381 GCF_000317375.1 Microtus ochrogaster | reverse complement strand
CTCTTGTACACTGTAAAGATTTTTTTACTTGTATTGGTTTAATAAAATTAAGATTGGCCTGTAACCAGGCAGGAAGTGTAGTTGGGGCAACCAGACTCGAACAATTATGGGAGGAGGAAAGACAGGGATGCAGTCACCAGCCAGATTCAAGGCAAAATGATGAGAATGCCATACTGAGAAAAGGTACAAAGCCACATAGCTAAACACAGATAAGAATTTTGGATTGATTTAAGATCTAAGAGCTAATTAGCAATAATAAGCCTGAACAATAGGCAAAACAGTTTATAACTAATATAACCCTCTGTGTGTTTATTTGGGACTGAAAAGCTATGGGATCTGGAAAACAGAAACTTTCATCTACAGAGGAGTTTTGGCTTATGGATTGAGATTGACTAATGCATTATGGTAGAACAGATATTCCAGAATATTTCTGTTTATATTAGCCAGAAAATATAAAACAGGAATGTTGTATAATATTATTACATTTAGTTATGCTGTAACAAATTTGTTTAATGATGCAAAGATGTGTTACAATAAAAAGGAAAATGATCCTCTTGTTAAAAACATAGTACTTTTTGCCATTTCTTAATCATCTTTGAATTTGTCAATTTTTACTTATAAAAATCCTCAAAAGATGGTTGACACAGTTACAGTGATACATATTTAAAATTTAAAATTTCATTTTAATTAATTCACTTAAGGTTATAATTTTTTTCTATGTGATATTGAATTAGCATGAATAAACATTGAACATTTATAATTCTTCATTTTAAACCACAATAAAAATATGATGAGAATGTAGTCAAAAGGACATTTGAAGGCTTAAGTCACAAACAATGCCACACCAGTTTGGAATTATGATTAATAGGGTGGTATTTATTTAAAGGGGAAAAACTTACAGATCACCGTCCCAGACAACAGCCCTCTGCGCAACCAGGAAGGGAGTCTAGTCGCCGGCAGAGCAGGAAGTGAAGAGAGAGAGGAGAGGGAAGTGGTTACTTTTTTAAAGGGAGAGAAACTATGCCCCAATGGGCTGGTATCTCAGTGGGTATAGGCTGGAGGAGCAGGAGAACCTCCTGCAACACCTCCCCCTTTTGTTTAAATAAGAGAGTTCTAAACATACTACAAAATTATACATAATAAGTACAAATATTCTATTCTAACTAGCTTAGGTCTTGTATAATAAATAACTTGGGCAAGTCATGAGAGAAAGTAACTACATTTATATAGTCTTCAACCCCAATGATGCTACCTGGGTAATTAGGAAGTTCAGTAAAACAACTTCCAAAACATACAACAAATCACAGAGACTAGCTACGTGGGCAATCACCCAAAGTCTCGTTTGCAATGTTGAGTCAACCACCGTTGGCTAAGGCCTAACATAACTGACATACCATTTTCAAAGGCAAGCAACTTTTCAAAACTATCTTACCCTGTCTTGGCAGGAAATGATAGTCCTGTTTTATCCATTGATACATGCTCTGTATCTCTGTCAGTGGTTGAGGTATGGGCATTTATTTGCCCAAAGGCCATTTCTGCCAAAAAGAAAGGCTCCAGGTGGAGTGTCTTTGGTGCTCAACATTCTCTCGAGAATAGAGCGGTATTGCGAGGAACAATTGTGTCTCACTACCACAAAACTCTTGAGTTAGATTAAAGGCCATTTTCTACAGCTCTTTGAAGAGGTTGAAGATTATCTATCTATACTGAGTATAATCTCTAT
>NW_004949153.1:596356-607460 GCF_000317375.1 Microtus ochrogaster | reverse complement strand
GGAAATCCTCAATAAATAAATAAATTAAAAAAAAAAAGAAAAATCATTGAAGAGGAACTGCCATTTGGCTTTGTGCAGGGTGAGGAAAGAGCCATGGCTTTCCTCTCTTTGATGTTGCTTTACTATTCTGTGAGTGATGCTGGGCTTCCCATCACCTAACATCAGAGGGAAGCTCTGTGAAAATGGAATTACCCATCAAGGGGTGCAGACTTTGGCAGGTGGAATCGATGCAGCTGCCCCGCAGGAAGCAGGTGGTGTGGGAACTGTGGTGTGCTGGGTAGGGTTGCTTTGTTAATTTGAAATACAGTAGGATTATCTGGGAGTGGGAACCTCAACCGAAAAAAGATTGCCTCCATTAGACCAACATGTAGGCAAGTCTGTGGGGATATTTTAAAAAAATATGATTGGTGTGTGTGTGGGGGATTCAGTCCAGGAAGGGTGGTGCCACCCATAGGTGAGTGGTTCTGGGCTGTATAAGAAAGAAGCAAAGCCATGGGGAAGAAGCCAATAAGCCGCATCCCTCGATGGCCTCTGCTTCAGTTCCTACTTCCAGGTTCTCACCTGGAGTCCCTGCCGTGGCTTCCCTTCATAATGGACTGTGGTTGGGATGCATAAGCCAAAAAAACCCTGTCCTCCCCAAGTTCTTATCAGTCATGGTTTTTGATCAGAGCAGTAGACTCCAAAATGGCCCCTGCAGTGCTGTTGCTAGACATCAGTTGCACACAACAGACCTAACTCTTCTCATTCAGGTCATTGACCCACTTTATACCTCAGAAGTGACAGAGTACAGTCCAGAAAAACATTCACCTTCCCTTGGACAGATCTTGAAAATGAGGCTCAGAGACATGAAGTGACCTTCCTGAGAACAGATCAAAACAACAGCCACTCTGTCCTTTAGTACAGAAGAGGTAACCAGATCCTGTCAATCATGATCCTACCTGCCTGTTTCATAGATAAATAAACAGTGACCACAGAAAGAGAAGGAATTTGGCAAAGGTCATACAGCTGTCAAGGGTACAGCCAGCACCAAGAGCTTCACCATGTCTCTTGGGTGGAGGCTGGCTCTGCCATGTATGTCACATGCTTAATCATCTAAGCTCATAGCTGCACCTGAACTCTAACCAAGTTCTCTGTCGATGCCAATAACTACTCTTGCTCTTGCAGGTGAAGGGACCTTCCCAGAGGTCAGCAAGATGTAGACAGAAAATTCTACAGTTTCCCTTTGACCCAGGTGGGCTCGCAGGACTCAAAGAGAATATGGTGAGATTTGAATCAGGGGAAGCAAGCAGCTTTCCTAGTCCTAACAAACCAGGGACCTTAATTGGCCTCCAGCTAACCATGCCTCATTGAGGTGCCTGTGGGAATTGACTCATTTACTAAGATGTGTACTACACAAAGTTTTCTGGGTTAATGTCTAGAGAAGGTAGCTGAAAGAATATCATAAGGCTTTTTTATTACAAAACACTGAGGACTATGAAATGGTCTCTTGTGTCATCACAACAATGGGGGATGCAGAGTTAGACTTGAGGAAACAGTGCTTGCTGTGCTTACAGAAGACCCAGTTTGGTTTCCAGCACTAACATAGCAGTTCAGAGCCATCTTTATCTTCAGCTCTAGAAGAACTCGTACTCCCTCCTGATCTCCTCAGGAACCAGATATGCATGAGGAATAGACACATACGTGTGGTAAAACACTCATGCACATAAACAAAAGGGTAAACAAAAAATGTCAACTTGACATTACAAACAGAATTTTCTTTGGGACAAGATCTCACAAGAAACAACATGAAGAAGTATTAATTCCAACAGCTCACTCTTTGTTTGGGCTTGTCCCACTAGCTCTTATAACTTGAATTAATCTCCACATATCTGTGGTGTCTCCTGAGTGCCTCAATTATTTGCTTCATCTATCTGCCTAGAAGACCTACCTATAGCTCTTGCATAGCTATTGGCCATTCAGGTTTTTCTTATACAGATCACATCAATACCTCTTCATAGTGTACAAACATCTCCCAACCTGACATACCAACATGGAGTCAGCAGTGACATCTCCATGCCTCTGGAGTGAGATAACAATCAACAAGGTTCATGTCTCTTAGATGCAAATTTAAGTCCAAATATATCAAACTCTGGAGCAGTTTTGAATTTGTTGTTTTTCTGACTTGGTTGCCTTTCCTATAGAATTCCAATTGTAGCTTCTTTTCTTCTAGGCTGGCTAGAGGAATAAAATGTCATAATGTCTACAAACTGCCACATGTTCTGGCCAGTGTTCATGAACTCGAATCTCCATCCCTAACCTCGCAATGGCCCCTGTATTAAGATATTACTTTCATTACTCTCTCCTCATCCATCCAGCCTCCAAAACAACAATCCTGACCCCTCTTGTTCTCCTCCCCCATCCACTCCCCTCTACTCATCTAACCCCCAGTTGACCCATCTGATCTCTTTTCCTCTTCTCAGGGAAATCCATATGCCCCTCTTATTTTCCTTCTTTTTACCTAGTAACTCAGAGGTTGAGGATTGTAGCCTAGTTATCCTTTGCTTTACATCTATTATCTACTTATGAGTAAGTAATTACCCTGTTTTTTTTTTTTTTTTGATCTGGATGATTTTTTTTCTAGTTCCATTGATTTGCCTAAAAATTTCATGTTTTCATTGTTTTTCCCTGGTCTACAGTAGTAGTTCCAGGAGAGATTCCAAAGGTACAGAGACCTCTATCTCAAAAAAGAGAGAAACAGAGAGAGAGAGAGAGAGAGAGAGAGAGAGAGAGGAAGAATAAAAAGTTAAAAAGATGCCTTGAATGCACTGCCACAGGAGACTACTTCCTGAATATAGCGCCAGCAGCTCAGACACTGACAAATAAAAACGGGACCTCTTGAAACTTAAAATATTCTGTAAGGCAAAGGACACTGTCACTAAGACAAAATGAGAGTCCATATATTTGGAAAAGATCTTCACCAACCCCATATCTGACAGAGGACTGATATATATATATATATATTTATAAATATATAAAGAATTCAAGAAACTAAAATTCACAAATTCGCCTGTCACTGTTTCCTGAGTGCTGGGATTAAAGGTCTGCACCACCACCAACCAGTCCTATTTTTTCTTCAATCAACTTCAGTATTGCTGGATTTATGCTGGCGTTTTTGATCTACTTGGATTTGAATCTTGTGCAGAGTGATAAATATGGATCTTTTTGCATTCATCTCCATGCTGACATCTAGTTATCCCAGCACCATTTATTAAGGATGCTTTTTTTTTCTATGGTGTATTTTTGGCTTCCTGGTTAAAAATCAGGTATTCATAGTTGTGGATTTGTTATTATGTTTGATTTGACTCCATTGATTCATGTGCCTGTTTTTATGACAATACCAGACTGTTTTTTATTACTATAGTTCTACAACTATAAAGCTTAAAGTCTGTGATGGTGATATCTCCAGTAGTAGTTTCTTTATTGTACTTGCTTGTTTTAGCTATTCTGAGTTATTTGTTTTTACATAAGAAATTGAGTATTGTTTTTTAGAGGTCTATGAAGAATTGCATTGGGATTTTGATGTGGATTGTATTGAATCTGTAGATTGTTTTTGGTAAACTTGACCAATTTTACTATGTTAATCCTATTGATCCATGAGCATGGGAAATCTTTCCATGTTCTGATCTTTTTAACAATTTCTTTCTTCAAAGACTTAAAATTCTTGTCATACAGATCTTTCAATCCTCTGGCTAGATTTAGTCCAAAATATTTTAAAATATTTATGGCTACTAAAAACGTTGTTGTCCTTTTAGTTTCTTTCTCAGTCCATTTATTATGTGTATATAGGAAGGCTGATGAAGGTGTATATTAGTTGTAGGAATTCCCTGGTAGATTTTTTGTGGTCATTTATGTATAGTGTCATATTATCTCTAACTGTGAATATTTGACTTCTTTCTTTCCAATTTGTACCTATTTTATCTCCTTTTGTTCCCTTATTCCTCTAGGTAGAATCTCAGGTACTACATTTAATAGATATAGAGAGAATGGACAGCTTTGTCTTGCCCCTGATTAAAATGGGATCACATTGACATTCATTCCACTTACGTGGATGTTGGCTGTCAGCTTGCTTTTCATTGCCTTTATTTTGTTGAGATATGCTCCTTGTATCCCTGTTCTTTCCAACACCTTTAATTAAGTGGTATTGAACTTTTCCAAAGGGTTTGTCATAATCTAATAAGGTGATCATGTATTTTTTCTTTCAGATTGTTAATATGGTCGATTACATTTATAGATTTTAATATGAATCTCTGGAATGAAGCCTACTTAATCATGGTGGATGATTTTTTGATGTATTATTATATTCGATTTGCTTGTATTTTATGGAGTATTTTTACATAAATATTGATGAGGAGATTGGTCTATAATTTTCTTTCTTATTTGCATCTTTGTTTGATTTCAATATCAGTTCAACTGTGGCCTCATAAGAAGAGTTTGACAATAACCCTTCTGTTTCTTGTTCAATTTTTTTTTTTTGGTTTTTTGAGACAGGGTTTCTCTGTAGCTTTGGAGCCTGTCCTGGAACTAACTCTTGTAGACCAGGCTGGCCTCGAACTCACAGAGATCTGCCTGCCTCTAACTCCTGAGTGCTGGGATTAAAGGCATGTGCCACCACCGCCTGGCCTTGTTCAAAAATTTTTAAGTAGTATGAGTATTAGCTCTTCTTTGAAATTCAGATAGAATTCTGCAATGGAACCATCTGGCCCTTGGCTGCTTTTTTTTTTTTTTTTTGGTTGAGAGATGTTTAATGGCTTTCTATTTGCTTAGTGGTTATAGGTCTATTTAAATTCTTTATCTGATCTTGATTTAATTTTGCTATGTAGTATCTACCAAGAAAGTTGTCCATTTCTTTTATATTTTCATTTTTTGAGTATAGATTTTTGAAGGATTTGACTTGAAACCAATAGAATATACCTTCTTCTCAGCACTTCATGGACTGTTCTCTAAAACTGAACACATACTTGGTCATTAAGAAAATCTCAACAGATACAAAGAAACCGATATTGTATCTTATCAGACCACCATGGGTTAAAGTTAAAATTCAGCACTAACACAAACTACAGAAAGTCTACAATGTCATGGAAACTAAACAACTCTCAACTGAACCACTACTTGGTCAAGGAACACAGAAAAATAGAAATTAAAGACATCCTAGGACTTGATGAAAATGAATCCACAATGTACATACCCAAACTTATGGGTCACAATGAAAACACTGCTAAAAGGAATGTTCATAGCACTAAATGCCTACATAAAAAATTTGGAGAACTCTCACATGATCAACTTAATGCACACCTGAAAGCTCTAGAAAAAAAAAAAAAGAATCAAACAAAACCCAGGAAGAACTGGTGTCAGGAAATAATCAAACCCTGGATGAAAATCAACAAAATTGAACTAAAGAGAATACAAAAAAAAAATCAGTGAAACATAGAATTAGTTCTTTTATAACATCCATATGATAAACAAACCCTTATCCAAACTAACCAAAAGTTAGAGAAAGTATATCCAAATTAACAAAATCAGAAACAAAAAAAATGGAGAAATAGCAATAGAGGAAAGACATTTATACATTTTAATAATTTTGACAAATAATTTTAAATGTATAGAAATTATCATCAAATTATTAATCTGACATAATTGTCTGCCACTTAAAACAAGTTTTAGTACATTAATTTAGTTTTTGTTTCTCTGTTAGTTTGATTACTTTGAGACATGACTCCTGTATGATATACTGGCTTGGAACTCACATATAGCTGAACTTCATTTGAACTTTTGATTTTCATGTTTGTCTCTTGAGTATTGAGATAGCAGGAATGTGCCCCTACTCCTCTTCTGGATTGTGCTATGAATGTAACCAAGGTGTTATACATGCTAGGGAAGCTCTCTTTCAACTGAGTTACATACCCAGCTCCAAATATCATTTATATGAAAATGAAAATGGAAAATTTTTCAAAAAGTAGTTTATATTTATAGTGAATATTAATTATAAAACTCTATGTTGGGCAGTGATGTGGCATGCCTTTAATGTCAGCACTCAGAGAGGAAGAGGCAGGAGAATCTGTGAGTTCAAGGCCACACTGGCCTACAGAGTGAGTTCCAGGACACCCAGAGATAAACAGAGAAACCTTGTCTTGAAAATAAATAAGTATATAAATCAATAAACATATAACTCTAATAATAAGAAATATTTACAGGCTGAAAATAAAATTAAGATTGAAAGGATAATGAGTAAATTTAGGAAAAAATAAATTCAACATATAAGTTTATGTTAGTTATATACATGATTAGGTGTATTTCTGTTCTATTGAAAATAAACTATTATCATATTGTTGCATAACTACATATTTCAGAAAGTTTTAGTGTGTAACCTATATAAGTAATGAAAGAAAATTTTAATTCCAATTAATCATGAAACCTTGAAGTCAGTTAATACCTTTTACCACTTATAAGAAAGTGATAATTTTGGTCATATAACTATGGGAATTTGAATAGACATATATCAAATATATCCTATATATACATATAGTATTTTTGTTTACTAATTAAAAACCATGCAATGGTTGTCTATGATGGCCTAAAATACACATGTTCACAATTTCTCTCAATTTTTTTTTCTTATACAGAAAATATTATGATTATCTTGGAAGTAATGGGGCTATAAACAAAATGTCAATGAGGAATCTAAAAAACATAATTTTCAAGCTGTTATATTTATGTAGTAAACTGCTTGAATTTTTCAGTTGTCAGCCACTTTTCAGAAATGCTTCTCCAGCTTTTAGAGATTCCTGCAAATGGTTTTATACTTCAGACACAGATAAAAGCATACCTTTGTTCTAACACAACAGGCCCTAAACTGCACTTTTAAAAAAAGAAAAACTCATTTTTCTTGGTTCAAATCACTTGATGTATAAAATCTCTCATATACGTGAAGAATTTTATATAAATAAAACATTGACTAATAGAAGTCTTGTCAAGTTTTCTGGAAACTTTTACAGAGAAACAGAATTCTCAGGACTGTAATATCTGACTGGTGAGCTTGTTTTAAGTGATTCTCATGTTTCTTTAAGATTACCCCAAATATAAAATCACTTCAACATAGTTTTATTGTAATGTGCCACTGTCTTTTAAGCATTTGCAATTTGGGTATTCTTGTGTAGACTACATGAAAAATTCTTACTAACTCAATATGTGTTTCACCAAGTATTTCACCTCTTTAAGATCTCACTTGCTTTAATAAAAAAGGAGATTCTTCTGAAACAAAAACTAATGCAAGCTATTCTTATAAATAATGATTAAAATGGTCAATGATGCTATAATTTTCTCATCATCCCATTCTGAATCAGGGGTTAAAAAATTTTGAAGGAATATATTTGGATACACAATTGTGCTCAACCATTAGAAGAGCGAAACTCTCCTGATTTAGGAATCCTGTATTATGTATTTTCAATGTCAAGATAATTTGGTTTCATAATTTATATCACTTAGACAATAACAACTCTATTTTTAGTCCTTTTTGTGTTTTCAATACAGTGTTTCTTTGTTAACAGTCCTAGCCATCCTGGAACTAACTCTTGTAGACCAGGTTGGCCTCAAACTCATAGCAATCCTCCTGCCTCTATCTCCTAGTGGTGGGATTAAAGGCATGTGCTCTCACTGTCCAGTTTATGTCCTTTATTTTTAAGTCATATGTTTTCCTCAAACATGGTAGTGTGTAGTTCTTTCCAGTTTTTAAATATAGGTATTTAAATGAATGAACCTTCATTATTCACATGTATTATGAGAATCTATTTTATTAGTCATTTAAGTTAAATATGTTACAGTTTTATTGTGTTGGAGCGAGAGTGTCTTCTTTGTATCTTTAAGTCATTTTTTTTCTTTTTTAATGATTTTTTTTGACTCTACATTTTTTTTCTGTTCACCCTACCTTCCCCTTCCACCCTTAAACCCTCTCCCAAGGTCCCCATGCTCCCAATTTACTCAGGAGATCTTGTCTTTTTCTACTTCCCATATAGGTTAGATCTATGTAAGTCTCTCTTAGTGTCCTCATTCGTTTGCTAAGTTCTCCGAGATTGTGGTTTTGATGCTGGTTTTCTTTGCTATATGTTTAAAAACCACATATGTGTGAATACATGTGATAATTGTCTTTCTGTGTCTGGGTTACCTCATTCACAATAATGTTTTCTAGCTCCATCCATTTTCTGAAAAATTCAAGATGTCTCTATTTTTTCTGTTGTGTAGTACTCCATTGTGTAAATGTACCATATTTTTCTTATCCATTTTTTGGTTGAGGGGCATTTAGGTTATTTTCAGGTTCTGTTTGTGACAAACAATGCTGCTATAAGCATAGTTGAGCACATGTTCTTGTGGAACAATTGAGCATCCTTTGGATACATACCCAAAAGTGGTATTACTGGGTCTTGAGGAAAGTTGTTTCTCAATTTTCTGAGAAATTACCACGCTGATATCCAAAGGGGCTGTATCAGCTTGCATTGCCACCAGCAATGCAGAAGTGTTCTCTTTATGCCACAACCTCTCCAGCATAAGTTTTCAACAGTGTTTTTGTTCTTGGCCATTCTTACAGGTGTAAGATGGAACCTCAGTGTTGTTTTGATTTGCATTTCTCTGATGACTAAGGATGTTGAACATTTCCTTAAGTGTCTTTCAGCCAATTTAGATTCCTTCTTTGAGAGTTCTCTGTTTAGGTCTGTACTTCTTATTTTTTTAAATTGGATTATCCGTTCATTTGATGACCAATTTCTTGAGTTCTTTGTATATTTTGGAGATTAGACCTCAGTCTGATGTGGGGATAGTGAAGATCTTTTCTCATTCTGTAGGATGTTGTTTTGTCTTGTTGACATTGTACTTTGCTTTACAGAAGTTTTCAGTTTCAGGAGGTCCCATTTATTGTTTCTCTCAGTGTCTGTGCGTCTGGGTTCTATTTAGGAAGTGGTCTCCTGTGCCAATGCATTCAAGTGTACTTCCCACTTTCTCTCTCTATTAGGTTCAGTGTGGCTGGCTTTATGTTGAGGTCTTTGATGCATTTGAACTTAAGTTTTGTGTGTGGTGATTGAAAGGGCTGGGAAAGAAATCAGAGAATCAACACCCTTCACAGTTGCCCCAAATAGCATAAAATATCTTTGAGTAACTCTAACCAAATAAGTGGAAGACTTGTATGGCCAGAACATTAAAGAAAGAAATCGGAGAAGACAAGAGAAGGTGGAAAGATATCCCATGCTCTTGGGTAGGCAGAATTAACATAGTAAAAATGGCAATCTTACCAAAAGCAATCTACAGGTTCAATGCAATACCCATCAAATTCGCAACAAATTTCTTCACAGAACTTGACAGAACAGTACTAAACTTCCTATGGAAAAGCAAAAACTCCAGGATAGCCCAAACAATGCTGTACAATAAAAGAACTTTTGGAGGCATCACAGTCCCTGACTGCAAACTCTACTACAGACCTACAGTACTGAAAACAGCTGGGTATTGGCATAAGAACAGACAGGAGGACCAATAGAACTGAATAGAAGACCCGGATATTAATCCAAACTCTTTCAAATACCTGATTTTTGACAAAGAAGCAGAAAATATTAAATGGAAAAAAGAAAGCATATTTAATAAATGGCACTGGAATAACTGGATATCAATATGTAGAAGTATCTTTAAGTTTTTAAAGGATATAATTTACATTGTAGACAATTATTATAATCTTTTGAAAATAATTTTCATATTGTAAAAAAAAATATATCTGAAAAGTTTCAGTTAGCAATGAGGGGGCATTGATTGCCTAACATGACAAATAATTAATTTCATATGCCATAAATATTAAGGAATTCATATGTCTATTCCTGTAGCTATTCAAATTTATTTCCTAAGGTTGCTATAGAAGTGTATTCCAAAGCAGAAGACAAGCCTCCATAATTTCGTCTTGAAATTTAAAATAAAGTATCAACAGGCTCCATCCTTTTTTTCTGCAAAATTCAAGATGTTGTTATTTTTTTTCTTCTGTGTAATACTTCATTGTTTAAATGTACCACATTTTCCTTATCCTTTATTTGGCTGAGGGGCTTTTAGGTTGTTTCCAGGTTCTGGGTATGACAAACAATGCTGCTATGGATATAGTTGAGCACATGTCATTGTGGAACAATTGAGCATCCTTTGGATATATACCCAAAAGTAGTATTACCGAGTCTTGAGGAAAGTTGTTTCCTAATTTTTCTGAGGAATCAGCACATTGATAACAAAGGGATATGTACCAACTCGCATGCCTCCAACAATGCAGAACTGTTCTCTTTACCCCACAACCTCTCCAGCATAAGTTTTCATCAGAGTTTTTGATCTTGGACATTCTTACAGGTGTAATATGGAATCTCAGAGTTGTTTTGATTTGCATTTCTCTGATGACTAAGGATATTGAACATTTCCCTAAGTGTCTTTCGGCATTTTAAAATCTAATACCTTTTTTATAAGTAGTCAGCTTGTTATTTTAAGTTTTATTTTTATTTATGTGTATATGTGTGGGTATATGCATGTTAGTGCATGTGACCATAGAGACCAGATGAGGTCATTAGATTATTTTAGGCAGTTATTATCTCTATAACATGGGTGATAGGGACTGTAGGGATAAGTCCCGCCCCTTAGGGCTAATGTTTACCTATAAATCTGGCAAGCATGCTCGCAGCACTGGCTTTTGCTTTCCTGGTCTCCACTGGAACGGTGGTTCTGTAAGTCTATTTCTCCATTAAAGCTGTATATATTTTTTTCAATCTGTCTGCATTCTTTTACGCCGTTACATTTTGGCATCCAACGTTGGGCTATTTTGCCCCCGACTCAAGAGCATAGCCTGCTAGCTAACACAGCATGCTCCCTGGTGCCATTTTTTAGTTCGTGATTCGGGCCTCAGTGCCAAGTCTGAGAAACACTCGGCCACACAGGCGCATTTTGCCCCGCCTGCTCGCTGGAGCAATTAGCCCCTCCCTGCCTGCCTTGGCTATGTTTGCAGTCATAAAAAGATCAAATCGAACTATAAAGGATATGTTGAACAACAGAAAGGGGTGGAAAACAC
>NW_004949153.1:579714-594546 GCF_000317375.1 Microtus ochrogaster | reverse complement strand
GCCCATACCTCAACCACTGACAGAGATACAGAGCATGCATCAATGGATAAAACAGGACTGTCATATCCTGCCAAGACAGGGTAAGATAGTTTTGAGAAGTTCCTTGCCCTTAATAATGGTATTTCAGTTATATTAGGCCTTAGCCAACGTTGGTTGACTCAACATTGCAAACGAGACTTTGGGTGATTGCCCAGGTAGTCAGTTGTCTCTGTCAGTTGTTGCACATTTTGGATATATCTCGTTTGTTAAGTAATATTTATTCCCTTCTCTGATCTTTGACAGAGTTGAAGATTATATAATTGTAGTTATTCTCTACATTATTTAGACTCCTTAAGATAGAATGTTTTGCAAAACTTTTGTTCTCAATATTGTTTGTTATATTTATTATTTGTTATTATTGTATATCATATTTGGTTTAGTTCTGTCTTATTTAGACAAAAAGGGGAGATGTAGGGATAAGTCCTGCCCCTTAGGGGGCATGTTCACCTCGGACTAATGTTTTGATATAAATCTGGCGAGCATGCTTGCAGTGCTCACTTCTGTTTTCCTGGTCTCCGTGGGAACGGTTGTTCTGTAAGTCTATTTCTCCATTAAAGCTGTATATATTTTTACAATCTGTCTTCATTCGTTTATGCCCTTACAAGGGACTAAGATTTTAACTGTTCAGGCATTTCCTTCTGTCCAAGAACGAGTGTTATTATTTGATTTTTCTTTGTGCTTCAATTATATTGCTATTATACATATTGATACATTTCTCTTTGTGCTTGGCCTAAATTGAACTCTTTGGCCATCTAAGATGTTTAGAGTATTTTTCATGAAATTTGGAAAGTTTTCATCTTTTATTTCATTATAGTTAATTCTCTTTTATTTCTATTGCTATGTGGATACTTTTTATTAGATGAAACAGGAACTTTGTACTTTTAATTTTCTTCATTTAGTTAATTTTTCTATGTCTTTTAACAAATCCATAGAAGCTACTGTGAAGAATATAACAAGACAAAGTAAAAAAAAAATAAATAGGAAAGTAAAAACAAAACAAAACCTCATCATATCAGATACTCAAAACTTCCCACTTGAATGACAGGGGGAGGCAATAAGCTGGAGTTACCAATAGAGCAATTCCCTGGGAAAAGCAGAGAGTCCCCCTCTGATGAGGCTTCCATTTATGAACTAAAATAACAGTAAGGTATTGCCGTCAAACCAAGGGCTTATCAGAATCTAGCAGAAACTGACTGAGCTTTCTCTCATTGGTGGATCTCCTAATAGCTGAACTTTGTTTGTCCAGTATAGGGATAACCAAGAATAATAGTAATAGTAACCTTTCCTAGCACAGTTGTTTGCTTTTGTTCTGTTTTGCTCTTCTCTTTCACTTTTCAAAGAATTGAAAGGCTAGTGTCTCTCCACATAAGGGGCCTTAGAGGAATTTTGAGACGAATATGTATATGTCTTAAAAGGGAGAGAACAACTTTGTTACCAGAATCTATTTCTCAATGAGTACAGACAACATGACAATTTACCAATAAAATCTACTTTGTGCTGTATCTAGAGCTCTGTGACTGTTGGTTGTCTTTTGGATTGTCTGGGCATGTAACTGATGTTAACCTTTCCATGTTAAGTATGAAAGTTTTGATGATTCTCCTCAAGGGGCACTACATTAATAAACTTGTGCATAATACAGTTAAGGCAACGGTTTTAGAAGTGCTCATTTTTGTGGAGCACTGTCCTTAGGATGTGATACAGGTACTTCTGCCTTGAACTGTTAGCAATGATGATTATCTGCAGAAGACCTATACTCCTATACTCCTAGTGTTGCTAGGTAAGGAAAAGTCTCCAGTAAGACTACACGATCTCCCAAGGATTTATACAGTTAATGTTTGTTATGGGGAAGACCTCACAAGGTCCTACTAATATTGAAGAATAGAAAGACACTTAAAAATTTCTGAAGCCGGGCGGTAGTGGCACACGCCTGTAATCCCAGCACTCGGGAGGCAGAGGCAGGCGGATCTCTGTGAGTTCGAGGCCAGCCTGGTATGCCAAGGGAGTTCCAGGACAGGCTCCAAAGCTACAGAGAAACCCTGTCTCAATAAACCAAAAAAAACAAATTCTGAGAGTTTTATTTTTCAATGGTTCACTCCTGATTTAAACTCTTTGGTTATTACTTACATAGAATTGTTTCTTTGTCTCTGTACTTGTTTAATCACCATCACATATATAAGAATTCTTTTGTCACATAACTGTAATCCCATCATTTTGAAGGTGGTGCCAGGAATATTAGTAATTCAATGCCATCCATGGCTACACATTAAAACTTTATCTAGTTTGGGCTATATGAACTCATAATATCCTGTCCCACAAAAGTAGAGATCACAAGCACAGAGTTAATACAAGAATCATTGAAGAGGCATAGCAGATGAGTAGAAACCTGGTAGTAAATAATTGCATGGTAATTTTTTCCTGGTGTGAATGTTGCTTTCATCTGAAATTAATGAGGTGACATGAGTTCCACACATTTAAAAAAGATTACTATTAGAAAACTTCAAGGCTGATGAGACAGCTCAGAGGTTAAGAGTACTTGGTGCCTTTGTAGAGAACCCAGGCTCACATCGCTAACAACTATATAGTGATTCTAACCTGTATGTAATGCCATTTCCAGGGCAATTGATGCCCTCTTTGGCATATAGAAAAGTTAGATATGAACATGGAACACATACATAGATATAGACAAAATATACATACACATAAAAATCTAAAATAAAATTCTTTTTTCTAAGACTAGATAGACATAAATATTATAACATGGGAAAAGTGAAAGCATCAGTTTTGCTAAAGAACACGTTTTTAATCTCTTAAGCTGCTTCAGTCACATATTCCTTCTATGGGAAAGCTTTTGCTACCTTAGTAATACACAGTTCAGCTGCATGACCTCTAAAATAGTGGCATGTAAAATGACAATGTCTGCTTAGATTTACTTTCAGTTAAAGAGATTTCCCTTTCTCTTCTTCAAATCAATTTTGGTAAGATTTTTAAAATCATTTTATTTTTGTGTTTTCTGTACTTATCTCCCATGGCAAAGTTCCTCAACTATTGTTTTAGAACTGGTTTGAAGTACGCTGGTTGACCACTTCCCTCACAATGAGATTTTGCTTTATGAAGACTGCCTATTTCTGACAAGTGCATTGCTCCAAAGTAGTCAGAACACTGAAATTCTTGTCCTGCTTTTCCTGGAAAAAGTACTCCATCCTGTGGCCCTATGGGTGGGATTTGAAAAGGATAAATCAGACTTAATTTGGCAGGAATTTAGCTTCTACATCATGTAGCTCACAAACGAAGATAGGTTAGCCTCCTGAGGAGTGTTGGACCATAAGATACTAGTAGGGAATAGTGTCATATGATTTTCTTTCTTTCTTTTTTTTTTCAATTGACTTTATTGAGTTATGCATTTTGCTCTGTTCCCCTTTCTACCTCTCCCCTCCCCTTCAACTCTCTCCTGTGGCCCCATGCTCCCAATTTGCTCAGGAGATCTGGTCTTTTCCTACTTGCCATGTAGATTAGATCCATGTACTTTTTCTCTTAGTGTCCTCATTTTTGTCTAGTTTCTCTGGGATTGTGAATTGTAGGCTTGGGTTTCTTTGCTTATATAATTTTTGAAATAATTTTTCTTAAGCAGAGTTTCCATTGTATTGCATTTTGGAAAAAGATGTCAGTGTATGTATCATGGATTAAATGCCAAGTATTTCCTGTATTACTAAAACTTAGTAGACATTGTTGAATAAATATTTTGGGTTATTTAAAAATTTTGAAAATATGATAGCTGATAATTTCCATTTTCTCAAGAATTAAGATTATTTCTGAGTTCAGAAGTACAGTTAGGCCACTATTGCACATATGTAATATGTCCTTTGATTTAGTATTACTTAAGTATAAATATTCTTGTAGGTGGATTGAAATAGAGAAAATGCATCATTAATAAAATTAGTATATTCTAGTGGTACTTAAACTCAGTGAAACTAGACAAATTACTGCTAAAGCTTTTTGAGGTTTTTCTCAATATTACGCTGTAGCAATTCTTCAAAAATTATTATAAGAGATTAAAAAATATTAAAAATACAACTTCAAATGCCATCAACATATTCAATTGTCTAGCCACGAAAGCATTTTATACTTTGTTTAGAGAAAGACATAGAATTAAATATGACTTTAAAGAAAAAATACTTTGCAGCTATTCTTTGAAAGTTAATCCTCAGTGATTTACAGAAATCTGTTGGACAGGCTGCATGTACATCTTCACACACACAAAGGCAAAGCCTGATAACACAAACACTTTAAGACACTTCCAACATAGTCATATTCATAGTTGAAATTGAAGGGAAATGTTAAGTCAATATGAAGAGATTTAAATATCTGACAGATCAAAGTTACAGTTGACCAAAGGCTTGAGTGATAAAACAGTCTTTTAGCTTTCTGGCTTGACTCAAAGTAAGTGAATTTGCTTAGTTTTCCACCACACAGCCATTATTTTGCTAGCTGAAAATCTAATCCCATTGATATTTTTCCTCATTATTTTGTTAGTATTTTTCTTTGAGCATCCAATAATAGAATTTATATATATATTCTATTCTTTTACTTAAATAGCATGAATCACATTAAAAAGAAGAAATATTTTATCATTGATATTTCTATTACCATGTATTATGCTATGAATGCATATAAAGTGAAAATAATGCTACAAATTACAATGAAGAAACATTTACATCAATATAGAAAAGTTTTAGTAGTTTTCTACTTAATAAAAGTATTAATATGTATATGTATATTCATATCTCCAAACAGGTGCATTTTGTTTATATACATGTAACTAAAGCTCAAATAACATTTAGTATTGAACACAGAGAGTGATTGGAATAATTTTACCTTACATGTGGCATTACAAAATTGTACACCCATTTTGAAAAATAAATTGACCCTATGTCAAAAATACCTTTAAAACATTGTTACAGTAATAACCACCATGCAAACACACACACTCTCTCTCTCTCAACATAAATAAGAACATATATAGAAAAATAAAGACAGATGAAGGGTGAGAGAAACATTATACAAATTGGACATAAAAGTGGTAAAAAATAAATTTCTATAAATTCATCGATGAGTAAGTACTATGTGATGATATTAATAGAATAAATACTATGACATTAAAAAGCAATAAGCACTACTATTAACTACATATAAATAAACATTTAAATATCACATATTGGGTAAAATAAATAACTACACATAAAAGAACAGATGTCATAAGATTTTATTTATATAAACTATGCAGCATACAAAAATATGTGCAGAAAAACAACAGCAAAAGAGGATGAGTGTGCTCTAAAGATTATGAGGACATTATTAAGAAATCTTTAGTGTGTTTAGGATTATTTTACTTGTAGTTAATGAAAATATTATTTGTCAAATTGGGTTTGGCATCAGCACATATTATTAATAAAGACTACTACCAGGTTACACCTCTTAAATGGTCACTTTTAGAAGTGTATCTTAAACTTGTATGTTGGTAAAAATGATATATTACCAGATTACAAAGGTGGTAGAAAAAATACTTTTCTTATGTATAATAATGAGAAATATTATACAATCACAACTTTAACATGTCCTTAAATATCTTTTGCCCATTTGAAATTCTTCTGTTGAGAATTCTCTGTTCAGTTCAGTACCCCATTTTTTAATTTGGTCCATTATAATTTTAATGTCTAGTTTCTTGAGTTCTTTATATATTTTGGAAATCAGACTTTTGTCTCATGTGGTGTTGGTGAAGATCTTTCATTCAGTAGGTTGCCTTTTTTTGTTAATAACAGTGTCCTTTACTTTATAGAAGCTTCTCAGTTTCAGGAGGTCCCATTCATTCATTGTTGAGCTTATTGCCTCTGCTACTGGGGTTATATGTATAAAGTGGTCTCCTGTGCCCATGCATTGCAGGCTACTTCCCACTTTATCTTTTATCAGGTTCAGTGTAGTTGGATTTATATTGACGTCTTTAATGACATCTGTATTTTTGTATGCAAATGGATGAAAATAGAAAACACTGAGTGAGATAACCCAAACCCAAAAATATAAATATGTTATGTACTCATTCATTAGTGGATTCTAGCTATAAACAAAGAAGCCTATAGTTTGAGATCCTAGAGAAGCTAATTAATAAGGTGAACCCAAATATATAGATCCTCCTAAAAATTGGAAGCAGACAAAATTGCCAGGCAAAAGTTGGGAGCATGGGTGGGGGTGGGATGGGAGAAGGGGAGAGGGGAAGAGAAGGGAGAAGGGGAGGGTAGGGGAGAGCTTCGGGAGTTGGATGGTTGAGATGGAGGAAGGATGGATATAAGAGCAGGGAAGGAGATATCTCCTTAATTGAGGGAGCTATTTTGGGGTTGGCAAGAAGCTTGGCTCTAGAGATGTTCCCAGGAGTCCATGGGGATGACCCAAACTAGGACCCTGGGCCATGGAGGAGAGGGTGCCTAAATTGCCCTTGTCTCGTAGTGAGACTGATGACTATCTTAAATATCTCCATAGAACCTTTGTCCAGTGACAGATGGAGATAGAGACAGAGAACCACATTTGAGCACTGGACTGAGCTTCCAAGATCCAGCTGAAGAGCAGAAGGAGGGAGAATATGGACAAGGAAGTCAGGATGGCGAGGGGTTGGTCCATCCACTGAGACAATGTGCTTGAGCTAATGGGAGCTTACCAAATCCAGCTGGACTGGGACTGAACAAGCATGAGATCAAACTTGACCCTTTGAATGTGGCTGACAATTGGGGGCAGACTGAGAAGCCAATGATAATGGCACTGGAATTTGTCTCTACTACATGTAATGGCTTTTTGGGATCCTATTCTATTTGGATGCATACCTTCCTAAGCCTGGATGGAGTGGGGAGGGCCTTGGACTTCCCACAGGGTAAGCTACCCTGCCCTCTCTTAGGACTGGAGGGTGAGGGGAAAGGGTGAGTGGGGGAGTGGGATGGAAGTGGGAGGAGGGGAGGAAGTGGAAATATTGATTGGTATTATTTATAAAGTAATAAGAAACCTAAATTTATTCTAAACCATTTGCAGAACATTAAGCAAGGAAAATCTCAAAAAAGAAAACATTGAAAAGATCCAGAGACTATGACATTGACAACATATATTTAGTGCTCCTAGCAATAATAGTTTATTTTTACTATGATTACCAAAATTTGGTGCCACAAAGGGCTAAGTTAAAACCCTCAATGTCACAATTGTACCAAAGTATAATATTGAACAAATTTACCAGATTAATTTTTCTGTGGCAGAAATTAGGAAAGAAAATATAATTTACAACTTTTTTACATATCACTTAAATTTATCCGGGCCTAAAATTCTTTAAGTCACTACTGGGTGACATAATCTATTGAGACTTCAAATAGCTACAAAATGAGTCCTATCTATCAGCTCCTTCATATAATCTGTTTTGCTGACCTCTCAATTGCTACTTTGGTTTCTCCGTGAAGCACAAGTAAAAACTTTCATCAGAAATCTCTATAGCCTCTAAATATATGTGTCTTAATAACCTGTCATCCTTGATGTCATCTGATTATTTTTTTCCTTCTTTTATTCTTTCTGACATGTATTTTTATAGGATGGATGGCATTTCAAACTGCATATACATTTTAACATGACCAAAACAAAATATGTAAGAAAAAGTTTATTTTGAGTTATTATTCTAGAGGGATTAAAGTCCATAATGGCAGGAGCAATATAGCATCAAGCATCAGGCACGTCTTAAGAAGCAGAAGGCAGAGAGCACATATTGTGTACTACAACTCGTAAACAATTTAAGTGATGTACCTGGATACAAGGTTAACTCAAAAAAATACCAGTAGCCCTCAATTACACAGATGATAAATGGGCTGAGAAAGAAATCAGAGAAACATCACACTTCACAGTAGCCACATATAGCATAAAATGTCTTCAAATAAATCTAACCAAACAAATGAAAGACTTGTATGACAAGAACTTTAAATCTTTGAAGAAAAAAAAAATTGAAGAAGATACCAGAAAGTGGAAATGTCTCTCATGCTCTTGGGTAGTTAGAATTAACATAGGAAAAATGATAACCTTACCAAAAGCAATCTACAGATTCAATGCAATTCCCATCAAAATCCCAGAAAAATTTTTCATAAACACTAACCAAGGGAGTGAAAGATCTATTTGACAAGTACTTTAAGTCTTTGAAGAAAGAAATTGAAGAGGATACCAGAAAATGGAATGATCTCCCATGCTCTTGGATTGGTAGGATCAACATAGTAAAAAAGGCAGTTCTACCAAAGGCAACTTAGAGATTCAATGCAATCCCCATCAAAATCCCAACAAATTTCTTCACAGAACTTGGAAGAACAGTACTAAACTTCATAAAGAAAACAAACGAACAAACAAACAAACAAACAAACAAAAAACCCAGGATAGCCAAAACAATCCTCTACAATCCCTGACTTCAAATTCTAATACAGAGATACACTTCTGAAAACAACCTGATTTTGGCATAAAAACAGACAGGAGTACCAGTCTAACTGAATGGAAGACCTGGAAATCAATCCTGGTAGCATAGAAACTGAGAGAAGGAATTAATAAATGGGACCTCCTGAAACTGAAAAGGCTTTGTAAAGCAAATGGTCAACAAGACAAAACAAGAGACTGCAGAATGGGAAAAGATCTTCAACAACCCCACATCAGATAGAGGTTTAATCTCCAAAATATACAAATCAAGAATTTAGTTAGCAAAAGAACAAATAATCCAATAAAAAATAAAGAGCTAAACAGAGATCTCTCAACAGAGGAATCTGAAATGTCTGAAAGACACTTGAGGAAATGCTCAACATTATTAGTCACCAAGTAATACAAATCAAAACAACTCCAAGCTTCCACCTTATACCTGTATGAATGACCAAGATAAAAAACACTGATAACAACTTATGCTGGAGTGGTTGTGGGGTAAAGGGAACATTTCTGCATTGCTGGTGGGAGTGCAAGCTGGTACAGCCCCTTGATATCAGTATGATGATTTCTCAGAAAATTAGGAAATAACCTTACTCAAGACCCAGCAATACCACTTTTGGGTATATACCCAAAGGATGCTCAATTGTACCACAAGGACATGTGCTCAATTATGTTCATAGCAGCATTGTTTATCACAACCAGAACCTGGAAACAACCTAAATGTCCCTTGACCAAAGAATGGATAAGGAAACTGTGGTATATTTATATAATGGAATAATATACAACAGAAAAAAAATTGACATCTTGTAATTTGGGGTCAAATGGATGGAGTAAGAAAACATCACATTGAATGAGGTAATCCAGACACAGAAAGACAATTATCATATATACTCACACATAAGTGGCTTTTAAACATAAAGCAAAGAAAACCAGTGTACAATTCACAGTCCCAGAGAATCTGAACAATAGGACCCTAAAAGAGACATATATGAGTCCAATCTACATGAAAAGTAGGAAATTACAAGATCTCCTGAGTAAATTGGGAGCATGCGGACCAAAGGAGAAGGTTGAAGGGGAGGGGAGAGGCAGAAAGGAAAACAGAGAAAAATGTATAGCTCAATAAAATCAATAAAAAGGAAAAATGAAAAAACTTCAAAAGTGTATTAAATTGTCAAATAAAAATTTAATCAACAAACATACTTTCATGATAAATTAGGGCCATTTAAAAACTCTCTAAAGTTCTCTAAGTAGCAGAAAGCAAAACTAATTTCCAAATAAATATATTTTCTGTAGAGAAAGACCATAAAAATATGCCTAAATATAAGTATATTTAAATAATTATAAAAATTAATGATTCTAAACTTTAGTCATACTGCTCTCTAAATGTCATATATAAAAGAAATCATGAAAACAAAGTAAAGGTATTTTTCCTAAATGACCTTTAGTAGTAATTACAGTACTTAATAAGAAATTCAGAAGTTTTCTCTTTAGAACGTGTCACTCTGGGGGATTAATAGTGTTTCTTGAAGATAGTTTTAGTCAGACATTAGTGCCCTTAAGAATTCATGGGTTGGTGTAATAGAACTGGCTATTTATGTTTTGTTTTTATTTTTCCAGACAGTCATAAAATTTTGGTTGTCAGTTATCAGTCAAGTTTGAAAAGATTTTCCAGTATAGTTAATGACATCATATTATAATATTTGACACAGTGTCTTTAGTACATTTTCATACTTAAAGTTTTCCTTAAAGGCAGTCAAAGAGATTGATTATTACTGAGATTTTAGAATTAGACTTAGTTTATCCTTATATATCAGTCCATATGGCACTAAATATTGTTGATACTATTATACTATACAAGGCTACATAATGAGAAACTACATCAAGAGCTGATAATACCCAAATTAATTATTATGTATTTATATTATGGGGTCTTAGAACAGCTTTATATTCTCAATTTCAAATAGGAAGATATTGTATTTGGGGATTCACACTTTTTATTTTTTTCAGTGCAATTTCCAAAAATAAGAGTTTAAAATTACAAGTAATTCATTGGCCATCTACATATGATTCTTTTCTGCTAACATATGTACATTTTCTTTAAATCAAATTTTCAAAATTCTGCTTTATTTAGTGAATATGTTAGTAAGAGCAATTCAGTGATCATCAATGATCAAAGATACTTCTAATGGAAATCCAGACTTCTGAAACCACATGTCCTATTATAGCAACTCAGAATGTAACTTTCTGTAGAATATCTTCTTTTTCCAGTATTATATAGAGGTTGCACCAAATGTGAACTAAAATTTGAAACAAATTAGATGATCTAAAACTTTTAGCTACTTGGAAGTTACTAGGAGGAAAGTACAAGCTATTAAGGTTTAATGACCATAGTTGAAGAACAGCTTAACACTTGCTTTCATAAATCATAAAAGCTTATAGAAAAACAGCCTCAGTATCTCTCAAGAAATTGACAGCATCTTCCTCAGAGAACTGTCATGATGGCCAAAGGTGCCTGCTCTTACTACTTGTTAGCATTCAGCATAGTACCTTGCATATTGAAGATGTATAACATTTCTTACATTAAATGTATGCAGTGCTTCATCGCAAGAACATTTCTCCCTACAAGTTTTTATTTTGACAAGTCAAACATGAATTATGTCTCATTTTCTGAAAACAGGAGAAGTAACTGTTGATATTCCAAAGCAGAGGAACAGAAATTATTGGCTTTAGAAATAAATTGAAAATGAAAGCTTCTGATTGAATCATTAATAAATATATTTTATAGAGAAATTGTACTAAGTAAACAAAGTGAAATTGTTGTTCTAAGAAAAATATAACTCAAAATAAAAATAAAAGGGAAGATATGAGAGAAGATATTATAAAAAGAAATCAAACACAAATAAGCAATTATAAGCCCTAAAAATTGACAAATTAGAAAAAAATGGATACATTCTTGGAAACACACCGTATAAAACACCAAATTAAAATACTAAAAAATCCACATAAAACAAAAAGGAAACTGAAGTAGTATTTTAGAACATCTTATCAAAAAAATATTTCTAACTTTTCTGCTGAATTCCCCTAACTATTTAAAGAAAGTTAATGTTGTTGGTCGCTTTTTAAAATATTTAAGAAGAGTTAATATCTCTATACTAATTTCCTTTAACACTATATTAAAACAGATAGAGTGTTTATATGTATTGTGGAGATACAATGTTATAATTAGATAAATATATGAAATGTTTGTAGTCTAATTATGTTAGTCATTTTTACATTTCTTCAAATACTTAATATTTGTCTGTACTGCATACTTTCATTGTCATAGTGATTCTGAAGTATATGTATTCTTTATAATTTTCATAGAGTGTTGTCTGAGGTTTTTGTCTTGCCTGGTTCCCTCAGTCCTTAAGTCCCAAAGAAATCACACAGAGGTCCACATTAGTTATAAACTGATTGGCCCATTAGCTCAGGCTTCTTATTAACTCTTATAACTTATACTATCCCATTATTCTTGTCTATGTTATCCACATAGCCCAGTGCTTTATTCAGTGAGGAAGTCATATTTGCTTCTTCTGGGGCTGGATCTGGACTGCAGTGGAATAGGCTTCCTTCTTCCCAGAGTTCTCCTGTTCTCATTGACCAGCCTCTACTTCCTGTCTGGTTTTCCTACCTATACTTTCTTCTTGGCTACTGGCCAATCAGCATTTGTTTAAAATTTAATTGACAGAATACAGACCATTGTCACATACCACTTCCACCTCTTTTTTTTTAAGACAAGAACTCTGAATCTAATATCCTTTGTTTAGCTTTTCTCCTGATCATTAGCCATAAAAACTTGTATGCAACATTATAAACAAAGGAATATATCCATAGTCCATTATTTGAGAATGTGAATGTAGTATTCCAGGCTACTCCTTGCTGGTGGGAGCACTAATACTCTTATGGGGACCTAAAGAAAATTTAGAATTATGATCAATTCCTGACTAGAGAATCCTGTGAGGCTTAATCATCTCAGGCAGTAGTCTTGAATCTGTTCTGGATGTAGAACTCAGACATCTGGGCCATCTATTCCTACCAGAGATTTCTCAGATGGTCTTTTTTGATCAAACATGATTTTTCTTAATTCAGAATAAATCCATATCATCTCATTTTCTCTGTAAACAAAAGTAAAACCTCTTCTCCAAAGTAACATACCTTTTGACTTCAATTTTGAAGTTAAGGTATTTTCAAAATACCTATCTTCAATTAATTCAATGGCAATTATAAGCAAATATTTTTTAGAAGCTGTTGCTCCTGCCTCAGCATTCAAACAATTTAAAGACAACATAATAATATACAGTATCCAGATTCTTTACTTATTTTCCATTTTTTATGTGGCTTTATTTTAACATCTACTTCTTTTATTTTTACTTTTATTTTTTTTTCCTTTTGAGACAGGTTCTCTGAGTATCTTTGGCTGACCTGGAACTCCCTCTGTAGATGAGGCTGTCCTTGAACTCACAGAGGTCTGTCTACCTCTGCCTCCCATGTGTTGGTATTAAAGGTGTGTGCCACCACACTCACCTATACAATTTCTTTTTAATTTTAAGGACTTTAACCTCTAGTCTGTGTATATTTTTAACATACTGTAAAACATTTAGAGGTTTTCTTCATCTTTCATTTTCTCTATACTTTATATCTCTCTTGTTTTGAACACATGAGTCTTTAATTTGATAAGCGATATGGTTAAGGATAAAGCCGTTGCTTTGGTGGTTAGATCCGGCCCATTTCTTAACTTTCTGAGATTCTAGCCTCATAGAAGAGGTACCAGCTCTACCCATGTTTATTGCCACAACTCTATGGTATTTCAAGGTCCCTGCCAGCAAGCAAGCTACAGCAGTGTGCTCACAAACCACACCCAAATGCTCTGTATCTGGACCTTCTGCCCAAAAGAGTCAGTTTGCCCCTGTAGGACGGCCCAGAAAGCCGGCATTTTAAAATGGCATGGCTTTTTTTTCCTTTTACAGCTGAAAACCAAAAAGCATGTGGTCAGCTTTTCATCAACACCATTTAAGTCTTTTGTGGCAGGAACTTTTAAAAGAGCTGCAAAGTTTTGCAGCTAAACTGAGTCAAGAAACTTCTCTTAAATGAGATGCATTTGCCTCTAGCAAACAGAGCTCACCTGAGAAAATGCTACTAGCAATAAGCAGTGCTTAAATCTATTATTTTCTTCTTGAATTAATTCCCAAGCTCTCTCAGGCTTTATGTGGATGTAGTTGCCCCATTTTAGGCACCATTTGTTGTCTGAGGTTTCTGTCCTGCCTGGTTCCCACAGCTGTTAAGTCCCAATGAAATTACACAGAGGTCTACATTAGTTATAAACTGATTAACCCATTAGCTCAGGCTTCTTATTAACTCTTATAATTTATACTAGCCCATTATTCTTGTCTATGTTAGCCATGTAGCTCAGTACCTTATTTAGTGAGGCAGTCACATCTTGTTTCTTCTGGGGCTGGATCAGGACTGCAGAGGAATGGGCTTCCTTCTTCTCAGAATTCTCCTGTTCTCATTGACCAGCCTCTACTTCCTGTCTGGTTTTCCTGCTTATAGTTTCTTCCTGGCTACTGGTCAATCAGCATTTATTTAAAATATAATTGACAGAATACAGACCATTGTCCCACACCAATAGAGGACAGTGTCTGTCATTTGTTATAAAACACTGTAACTGATTTCTTTTCTCCAACTCTACTTGATATCCACTATCTAACCTTTCTTTGTACTATACTATCTGTACCTTTCAAGATTATAATGATCATTTCATTCTCTATACATGTATGAGAACTACATACCTTTCAAAAGTGAAAGATAATATATAAAATATATGTATTGATCAACACTGGTACCTAAGGCTCAGGAATCATTAACAAAGAGGGGTCATAAAGAGATTAAAAGCCAGAGTATCATGGAATGGTGTTTGCTTTGTGTGATGACTAGTTTTATGTCCAATTGACACAAGCTTTAGCCATCTGAGAGAAGGGAATCAAAAATGAAACCATAAAATCAGGCTGTGGGCAAGCCTGTGAATCATTTTCTTAAACAGTGGTTGGTTACTATTCATAGAGGAGTAATTAGTTGAATTATATCAGCTTTTTTTTCTTGGTGTTATTGATACCTCTGTCTCCTACAATCTTTCTTCCCTTTCTTCCACAGTATTCTCAGATCTTTTCCTAATATTTGACTATGAGTGTCTGCATCTGCTCCAATAGAGCCTCTCTGGTGACAATTATTCTCTAATAGATGTGTAGAGCAGAATATCATTAGAAATCATTTCTTTGCCTTTTTTTT